>NC_140181.1:15723110-15849951 GCF_963971535.1 Notolepis coatsorum
ATTTCAAACATGAGCACAAATAAATTAATTATATACCATCATCAACCACAGAGGAATGACTTGACTTGAGCTCATTCTATTCACTTTATCGGCCCACATAAGGAATGCAATGAGATGTGGGCTGTCATTACATGGCTGAGAACGGAAAATAAGGAGAAAATATAAAAGATAAGATGAAGTTAATAAAGGAGAGTTGATCATAATTATTCTTTCTGGTGATATCAACAAAATAGTAATTGGTCAAGGACCCCCAAATTGATAAATTGATATAAAATTGGTCAAGAACCCCCAAGTCAATACGTAATTGGTCAGGGACCCCCAAATTGATACATAATTGGTCAGGGACCACCAAAGTGATATAATATACTATATAATATACTTGGTCAAGGACCCCCAAAGTGATACATAATTGGTCCATGACCCCCACACTGATATATAAGTGGTCAAGGACCCCTATTTAATAAGATGTTATCCGAGAGACCCTCATCTGAGAAGATATTTTTACATGATTTAATTTGAGAATTCCATACTTTTCTATGCCATAAGCTAACAAAGGAGAGAGCAGTAGCATAGTGACTCTAATACATTCTCTCACTGTACTAAACACAAATATTTATGATATTAAATTATTCCCCATTTTGCTGGGGATCCCCTGGAACCCCCTCAAGGACCCCTGAGGGTCCCCAGGCCCCACTTTGAGAACCACTGATCAAGATAATAAGGGGAAGCGAGTCCACGTCCTAAAGACGATCACTAGCCCTAAACCGGGTGTAGTGTTGCAGCTGTGAGGCATGATCCCCACGGTAAGATTCTGTTCATCCTGACATCCATTTCTGAACAGAAAGACTGACAACTTTAAATATCCCCTCCTGATGTATTTTAATCCCTTAAAAAACTTTATATCAAATAACAATTTTCATGAATGTTTTTTTTGCACCAAACGACTGAAAATGTCTTAGCACCATCTCCACACCTTTACCCCCATTGAGATGCAAGGTCTATGAATATGGAAATTGACAACAAACACCCATTGATATTAAGCAGGTATTTCAAGTCGGCAGCTTATGTTCTTTCAAGACGGTGTACTGTCAATACCTACTCAGCTCTCTGTGTCTGTGTCACAGGTAGAGGAAATCAACCTGGACTGCACACACTAGTGGAAATCAACCTGGACTACACACACTAGTGGAAATCAACCTGGACTACACACACTAGAGGAAATCAACCTGGACTACACACACTAGAGGAAATCAACCTGGACTGCACACTAGTGGAAATCAACCTGGACTGCACACTAGAGGAAATCAACCTGGACTGCACACTAGTGGAAATCAACCTGGACTACACACTAGAGGAGATCAACCTGGACTGCACACTAGTGGAAATCAACCTGGACTACACACTAGAGGAGATCAACCTGGACTACACACTAGAGGAAATCAACCTGGACTGCACACTAGAGGAAATCAACCTGGACTACACACTAGAGGAGATCAACCTGGACTACACACTAGAGGAAATCAACCTGGACTGCACACTAGTGGAAATCAACCTGGACTACACACTAGTGGAAATCAACCTGGACTACACACACTAGAGGAAATCAACCTGGACTAGTGCACACTAGAGGAAATCAACCTGGACTACACACTAGAGGAAATCAACCTGGACTGCACACTAGTGGAAATCAACCTGGACTACACACTAGAGGAGATCAACCTGGACTACACACTAGAGGAGATCAACCTGGACTACACACTAGAGGAAATCAACCTGGACTGCACACTAGTGGAAATCAACCTGGACTACACACTAGTGGAAATCAACCTGGACTACACACACTAGTGGAAATCAACCTGGACTACACACACTAGAGGAAATCAACCTGGACTAGTGCACACTAGAGGAAATCAACCTGGACTACACACTAGAGGAAATCAACCTGGACTACACACTAGAGGAAATCAACCTGGACTACACACTAGAGGAAATCAACCTGGACTGCACACTAGTGGAAATCAACCTGGACTACACACTAGAGGAAATCAACCTGGACTGCACACTAGTGGAAATCAACCTGGACTACACACTAGTGGAAATCAACCTGGACTACACACACTAGTGGAAATCAACCTGGACTACACACACTAGAGGAAATCAACCTGGACTAGTGCACACTAGAGGAAATCAACCTGGACTACACACTAGAGGAAATCAACCTGGACTACACACTAGAGGAAATCAACCTGGACTACACACTAGTGGAAATCAACCTGGACTACACACTAGAGGAAATCAACCTGGACTGCACACTAGTGGAAATCAACCTGGACTGCACACTAGTGGAAATCAACCTGGACTACACACACTAGTGGAAATCAACCTGGACTGCACACACTAGTGGAAATCAACCTGGACTGCACACACTAGTGGAAATCAACCTGGACTGCACACACTAGTGGAAATCAACCTGGACTACACACACTAGTGGAAATCAACCTGGACTGCACACACTAGTGGAAATCAACCTGGACTAGTCACCAGTAACACACTAGTGATTCTACCCAGTTCTTGGATGTTTTTTTTTACACTTGTTGTTCTTGGCTGTTGGTGTCTGTTAGGACATTCCCGGGAAAACCATCTGGCACACAGGAAGTTATATGTTTTAAATCACCAGCAGCAACAGTTTATTCTGAATGAATAGAAGATTAATCTAGTAATAAACGTACATTTTCAAGATGCAAGTAAATAGTGCAAAAATGCAACAGCAATGATCGTTTCACCAAAACAAACAAAAACGAGTTTAGTTGCGACCTGGTATAGGTGATGATGTTGGGTTGATGACAACAGTGTCTGAAAAGTCATCGGAGAGTGAATGCTGGAAAAGTAAGGTCATCTGTTATTTTTTTTTATCCACTTTTACTCCCATTTTCTATTTTTCTCCCATCCCAATTTCGTATCATCCAATTCAACCCTCCCCTGTCACGAACGCTGTTTCTTTCCTCCCACAAGCCGGCTGCAATGTGGACTAAGTCATACATAGCACAAGTCCCCTCCGGTACTTGAGGTAACAGCAGTCGCATCTTTTCACCTGCGCAGCTCGATCTCTCAGTGGTGAGGAGTAACGCGTGGGAGGCTCACGCTGCCCCCGACACTTCCTGATTCCACTGCGCAGGCGCACCAACCGACCTGTAGGAGTCGCTGTCCACAACGCCCGATCCCCACCCATCAGTTTCCCACCCCTTAATACGGCCAATGTGTATTAGTACGGACGACCAGCTAAACTGAAAGCAAATGTGGAGCGCTGGGCTCGAACAGGCGAGCCCAGCGTCTCCAGATTTCGTGGCGAGCGCCTTGCCCACTACGCCACGTAGCCGCCGGTCATCTGTTATTTATTACTGGTTAACACTTTCATTGCCAGCCGTTTTTTCCATCCTTGTAGTCAATGGGCCACGCTTTAAAATATAGGGATTTTCACTGTGCGTCACGATGTTTGCAGGGCTATATCTATATTCTATAATATAGCTATGGAGACAATACTATGGCTCATTTGACAGTCACTATCCCTCGTCCAACATGTAAAAAAAAAAATAGTACATTTCTTCATGTATACGTTCGCATGTTATCCCGTGGTGAATATTTGTTCCTTTAAGTGACCACCTTCGGGGGCGCTAGACAAATAAAATCTAATCAGGGACACCTCAAAAGCATAGATAAAACCTTTCAGGAAGGGACCCAAAGGAACACAATTAATCTGGGTCCTGGACCCAAAGAGAACAAAGTTTATCTTGGTCCTGGACCCAAAGAGAACACAGTTAATCTTGGTCCTGGACCCAAAGAGAACACAGTTAATCTTGGTCCTGGACCCAAAGAGAACACAGTTCATCTTGGTCCTGGACCCAAAGAGAACAAAGTTCATCTTGGTCCTGGACCCAAAGAGAACACAGTTAATCTTGGTCCTGGACCCAAAGAGAACAAAGTTCATCTTGGTCCTGGACCCAAAGAGAACAAAGTTCATCTTGATCCTGGACCCAAAGAGAACAAAGTTCATCTTGGTCCTGGACCCAAAGAGAACACAGTTAATCTTGGTCCTGGACCCAAAGAGAACAAAGTTCATCTTGGTCCTGGACCCAAAGAGAACAAAGTTCATCTTGATCCTGGACCCAAAGAGAACAAAGTTCATCTTGGTCCTGGACCCAAAGAGAACAAAGTTAATCTTGGTCCTGGACCCAAAGAGAACAAAGTTAATCTGGGTCCTGGACCCAAAGAGAACACAGTTAATCTGGGTCCTGGACCCAAAGAGAACAAAGTTCATCTTGGTCCGGGACCCAAGTTCAATAAAACCACAGAAGTACAGTGATAATGTGGAGGCCCAAAAGAAACTGGTTCAAGAATCAAGACTCATTGTGGGTTCCGAACCCATAGTTTAAGACACACTATTCTAGTCTCCTTCCTTGAGTAGTGGTCCTCAACCTGGTTGTTTTGGGGATACTTTTCAAATACTTTATCGTGTTTATAATGCACGTAGTATAAGCTAAATACCTCCTAATCAAGGAAAATAAAACTCATTATTTAGTGTAAAGGGTCAACATTCTCTCTATCCTTGACCCTGCCGGCGGGTCAAACACATACAGTACCAAATCTTTAAGGGCCACAAACAAAGATTGAGAGCCACTTATATAGAGGATTACTAATTATAAGCAACCTGTATGGCACTCGTTTGCTGCGAGCTGCAACATGCTGTAAGTACTGTATGCTATTAACCATACACACGTCATCAACCGATTTAAAGTGTAATTTTACTGATACTCAATCATACACAATAATAAAACAGGAATAATAAAGTGTTACAGTAAATAGCTACAGTACCAGTCAAAGGTTTGGAGACACTTTCTTATTGAACTGAATGAGAAAGTGTGTCCAAACCTTTGACCGGTACAGACAGTAAATAATATAGGGTACTTTTGATGGGGCATATCAAATATTTAGCTTCCTGGAATAGCATGTGTGATAAATCTCTCCACACACACGCGCGGTGGAGTGCATCATTCTCTCTCTTTCTCTCATGTAGAGCGCAGTTAAAAGTCAAGGAAAGTGACAAACCGATAGCTAAAAATACTTTTATTGTTACTGTAGCACAATCCTCTGTGAAATACCTGATGGCATACAGCCCAAAATGCAAGAGTGAATATTTAGTTTTGATAGTTATGGCTCAAATTCCCTAAAACTCATTTTCATCCTCCTACAATATCATGCATAAAAAGTCCAAAAATTGCATCGATTCAATACCATTGTCATACCATTTTGTGGCACGGAAAAACTCCTCCCACACACAAGTCTTATTAAATAAGGCTGGTTCTCTATACACAGCCTCGGTGGCCTTTTGTGTCCATGCTTGCTTAGTTCTTCATCGTCCGTAGTGTTCAGAGTCTGTTGTGTAAACATAGGCACTCTAATTGAGACTGGCCGCTATCGTAGATGTACGCTCGGGCGTCGGCCCGTACAGACAACACCGTGGCCCGTTGGTGACATGTGCTATAGTAGTGTTTTTCAAGCCGTGAGTGGGTCGCCGGGAAGACAAAAATGCGTCCCCGTGTTCGTTACCGTGGAGACATCGTCGGTATCCAAAGCGACTTGACTACGTGTTCGGATGTCAAAGCTTTCCTGCAACGTACCGCAAGGTAGGCTCATTAAAATTACTAAGTCGTAGCTAGTAGACTACAAAACGTTGTAACTTTTCTTCTCTTTTTACATTAGCCTATACAATACAGTAGTCTGTAAAAAAAATCTTGTTTTGGGTCGTGAGAAAGACACCTTTGAAACGGTGAATCTCCAGAGAAAAGGTTTCTAAACCACTGTGCTAAAAAGGACTGGCAGGGGGTAAGTAAAATCGTGAGCTTTATTCCGGCCTTGCTACGTCTCCTCAATCTCTGTCATACGACGGACCAAGAGGTTGCATAATCCTGTGTCTGACGCCGGTCCTTTCTCCGGGGGACTATCCCACGGTTTCCCAAACCATTCTGGACTTACAATAGCAGATGTTGCCATTCGGATGCGTAGCGTGTCATCAGGACCTGCCATCTTTATGGCAGAAGGGGAAGATCTTTGATTTGATACAAATACAGCCCTAGTTTTTTCCCTGTTGCCTCATCACTCCTCTCTCCCAGACAAGAAACATATTCATCCTTCACATGTTCTGCAAAAAACAAATCTCCATTTTAACCAATAATTCAATCTTTTGTCGAGTCATACAATCTCATTTTCTGGAAACAAGGGGGTCAATTGGGTTAGATCATTTAATTTAGATACCGTTCTTTTTTTTGTTAGTTAGTTCAATACAACTGAACTTGTTTCACGAAATGTAATTGAATCTCATGACAATATCCTGAAATAAGGCAGATCACACCTTCTGTTTTTATAATAATCATGTTATTAAAAAAAGAATCCTTCATAAAAACCTACACTGATAAAAGTGAAACGTGTCTTTACCCCCATTGGTGGATTCTGAATTATATTTAGATCGAATTGCTGGTTAAGACGGGTATTATTTTAGCAGCGTACCTTATATTCACCCAGTACCACAGGGAAACACACTTTATTATTGCACATAATCTCGGCTGAATGCAGGATATTGCCGTCAAAAGACAATAATTCAATTCAAACCCTGACCTGTCATTCCAGTGCACCTCATTCTGTGCACAACAATAATAATAACAATATAATAATAATAATAACGTCATGTGTCATTTCGGTGGATGCGTTCGTCCAAAGCGTTTTTTCTCATACTGTACCACGAGTGCATATCTTAATATGGGCATCCCCAGTAGTTGAGAAATAATAAAATACAAGTTTAAAAACACAAAGGAGTTTATATAAGATTGTTGTTGTTGTACGCCATGTGCTGAGCGTTTCTTTTGGGGTATAGCCACGTAGCATGCGCTTCTCCTCTCCTCTCCTCTCCATCCTTCCTTCCTTCTGGTCTAACCCTCTTCACCTCACTCCTTTCTCTCCTTCTGCTGCTCTTCATCCTTTACTCCGTGTTCACACCTCCTCTCTTTCTCGAGGGAGACCCTCGCGGTGTATGGATTCAGGAGGAGGGAGGGATTCCTCGCTTTCCTCCTCCTCCTCCTCCTCTTCCACCTCCTTCCGGTTTGGCTAGGAAAGGGCAGGAGTGTTCTTCTTCTTCCTCCTCACCTCCTCTCCTCTCCTCTTCGTCAGACCTTCAGTAGAGATCAGGGGCGTCACTTTCAAAAAGGTTCTTCCTGCGCACAAATGTCGTGTTTTACGACCAACCCCCCCCCCCCCCCCCCCCCCCCCCCCAAAAATCCAAAGTTGTGATTCACGAATAGGTCATAGGTCAAAAGGTTTACGTGAATTTTCTGTAATACATTAAAAAAAGCTAAAGGTAATTTCTATCATTACCAAAAAAGTGTGAATGCTTTAAGTAAAAATTTGCATCCGTTTTCTTTTCTTTTTTTTTAATCATATTCCTTGATCCTATGAAGGAATCTCAGTACATTTTGATGAACGAGGCCCCAGGTATGTTCTTCTAGTCCTCCGTTCCTCGTGACACCCTCCTCCTCCTCCCTCCTCCCTCCTGTGGGTTTGAAGTGTATCGTGGCGTAGTGGGCGTCGTCGTCCAGTTCCATTTGGACAAACTCTCCCTCTTCGTCTCTTATTGTATTTCCCTCTGCGGTTCCCGTGTGGCGTCCAGTTGGCTGTGAAGAGGCTCCGTCTCTATTCCTCTTTTCAGTTTCTTTGTCTCTACGCCGCTCTACACCTCTATGGTCTTGAAGTATATCCTGGAGTAGATGGAGTCCATCTGGGCGTGCAGGGCGTGGAAGGAGGGCCTCTTGGAGCACTCGGGGGCCCAGCAGTCCATCATGATGCGGTAGATGTTCGGGGGGCAGCGGGTGGGACACGGCAGCCTGAAGCCGGAGGACAGCAGCTCCAGCACCTCCTTGTTGTTTTTCCCTGCAGGGGGAGCAGAGGAGGTGGAGGGTTAACCTTCGTTCGTCCGGCGCGGCAACACCCTGCGTCACACTAAACACCCTGCGTCACACTAAACACCCTGTTTCACACTAAACACCCTGCGTCACACTAAACACCCTGTTTCACACTAAACACCCTGCGTCACACTAAACACCCTGCTTCACACTAAACACCCTGTTTCACACTAAACACCCTCCTTCACACTAAACACCCTGCTTCACACTAAACACCCTGTTTCACACTAAACACCCTCCTTCACACTAAACACCCTGTTTCACACTAAACACCCTGCGTCACACTAAACACCCTGCTTCACACTAAACACCCTGCTTCACACTAAACACCCTGCTTCACACTAAACACCCTGCTTCACACTAAACACCCTGCTTCACAGTAAACACCCTCCTTCACACTAAACACCCTGCTTCACAGTAAACACCCTCCTTCACACTAAACACCCTGCTTCACACTAAACACCCTGCGTCACACTAAACACCCTGCTTCACACTAAACACCCTGCTTCACACTAAACACCCTGCGTCACACTAAACACCCTGCGTCACACTAAACACCCTGTTTCACACTAAACACCCCGCTTCACACTAAACACCCCGCTTCACACTAAACACCTTGCGTCACACTAAACACCCTGTTTCACACTAAACTCCCTCCTTCACACTAAACACCCTGCGTCACACTAAACACCCTGTTTCACACTAAACACCCTGCGTCACACTAAACACCCTGTTTCACACTAAACACCCTGTTTCACACTAAACACCCTGCTTCACACTAAAGACCCTGTTTCACACTAAACACCCTGCGTCACACTAAACACCCTGTTTCACACTAAACACCCCGCGTCACACTAAACACCCTGTTTCACACTAAACACCCTGTTTCACACTAAACACCCTGTTTCACACTAAACACCCTGCGTCACACTAAACACCCTGCGTCACACTAAACACCCTGTTTCACACTAAACACCCTGTTTCACACTAAACACCCTGTTTCACACTAAACACCCCGTTTCACACTAAACACCCCGCTTCACACTAAACACCCTGCGTCACACTAAACACCCTGCGTCACACTAAACACCCTGTTTCACACTAAACACCCTGCGTCACACTAAACACCCTGTTTCACACTAAACACCCTGTTTCACACTAAACACCCTGTTTCACACTAAACACCCTGCGTCACACTAAACACCCTGCGTCACACTAAACACCCTGCTTCACACTAAACACCCTGCGTCACACTAAACACCCTGCGTCACACTAAACACCCTGCGTCACACTAAACACCCTGCTTCACACTAAACACCTTGCTTCACACTAAACTAAACTCCCTCCTTCACACTAAACACCCCGCTTCACACTAAACACCCTGCTTCACACTAAACACCCCGCTTCACACTAAACTAAACACCCTCCTTCACACTAAACACCCTCCTTCACACTGAACACCTAGCTGCTCCCGATGAGCAGGTCGGCACCTTGCATGGTCGCCTCCGCCGTCGGTGTGTGAATGTGTGAGTGAACAGGTCAAATGTGAGGAACAGATTGTAAAGCTTCTATTGGGCAACTTCAACCTGCCTGACTCATCTCAGTCAGTCATAGTGGTCTCCTTCCTACAATCGTTTGACCTGACTCCCACTGCCATGCCTCCCACCCACAAAGCAGGCAACTCCTTGGATCTCATATTTTCCCGTAACTCCAGCATCATTAACACCACGGTAACTCCCCTACATGTATCTGACCATTCCTTCATATCCTTCTCACTAACTCTCATGCTTAACCGAAAGGTCTTCACCCCAACTCAAACCGTCTCACTCAGACGCAACCTGCCCTCCCTATCCCCCTCCACCCTCTCCTCTGACATACTATCCGCTCTACCTTTGAGTGACACCTTCTCTGCTCTCTCCACAGAGATGGCAACGTCCACCCTCCTCTCAGCCCTTGCAACCTCCTTCGACAAGCTCTGTCCCCTCATTGAGAAACCTGCCCGCCGTTCCCCACCCAGTCCATGGCTGACAGATCCAGTGAGAGAACAAAGACAGGTCCTGAGAGCGGCTGAGAGGAAGTATAGAAAGTCACGCCTCACTGCTGACATCGACACATACCACAACCTCTTGTTAACATTCTCCAAAACCATTACTAATGCCAAAGCTTATTTCTTTCACCATAGGATCGAGGCCTCTGCCAAGAATCTTCGCAAACTGCATGCTACCATGTCCTCCCTCCTCACTCCCCCTCCACCCCCTCATCTTTCTCTGCCGAAGACTTCGCAATCTTCTTTGAGGAAAAAGTGGAGAACATCCGCAGCTCCTTCTCCCAACCCCCGCCCATTCCAAATGCTGAATCAAGAACCTCATCCTTCACTCTGTCATCTTTCTCTCCCATTACAGAAGCCGAGACCCTAACACTGGTAACGTCGAACCGTCCGACTACATGCCAGCTGGACCAGCTACCCTCCCCACTCCTCCAGACCATAGCACCGGACTGGCCACTCCACAGAAACGGCCCTCATTGCGGTCACAGAGGCACTTCACTTAGCAAAAGCGAAAGGCCTCTCCTCTGTCCTGATTCTCCTAGATCTATCTGCAGCCTTCGACACAGTCAACCATCAGATCCTCCTCGCGGCCCCTGCAGGAATGGGAGTGGCTGGCTCTGCGCTGACATGGCTGACATCATACCTCAATGACCGCTCCTACCAAGTGTCATGGAGAGGGACCCTGTCGGCCACCCGCCCCCTGCGGACGGGTGTCCCCCATGGCTCAGTTCTAGGACCCCTTCTCTTCTCCCTCTACACTAAATCACTGGGTAACATTATCACGTCTCATGGCTTCTCATGGATACTCAACTCTTCATCTCCTTCCCTCCCTCAGATATCCACGTCTCTGAGCGGATCTCGGCCTGTCTTTCCGACATCTCCGCCTGGATGACGACCAACCACCTCAAACTGAACCCAAGCAAAACAGAATTGCTCCACCTGCCGGCCAAATCCTGCCCCTAACCGACCTTTCCATCACAGTCGAGAATGCAGCTGTCCCCAACCGCCAAGAACCTTGGTGTTGTCCTCGACGACCAGTTGAACTTCTCTGCTCACATCGCAGCGACAACCAGAACCTGCAGATTCCTCCTGAGCAACGTCAGAAGGATCCGCCCCTTCCTGACGAAAGAAGCCACCCAACTCCTCGTCCAATCAACAGTCATCTCCCGCCTCGACTACTGCAACGCACTGCTCGCTGGCCTCCCGGCCACTGCCACTAAGCCTCTTCAACTAATTCAGAACGCAGCGACCCGCCTGATCTCAAACCTACCGAAGTCGGCTCATGTCACCCCACTTCTTAGGGACCTGCACTGGCTCCCCATTGCTGCACGAATCCGCTTCAAGGCCCTCGACCTAGCATACCGTGCGGCAAAGGGAACCGCTCCTGCCTATCTCCGGTCAATGGTCTCTAACTACACACCCTCAAGACCCCTACGCTCTGCATCTTCTGGCCGCCTCAGACCTACTCCTATCCAAGCTCCAGGAGGGTCATCAAAGAGAAGTCGCCTATTCTCAGTCCTTGCCCCACAATGGTGGAATGAACTACCTACCCCAGTTAGGACAGCCGAAACCCGTCCAATTAGGGGTGGACGGTATGGTCTAAAATGTATATCACGGTATAATTTGAAGCATAGACGGTAACGGTATATATCACGGTATCAGTGTTTCTGTTAGAATAATTTTTTTTTGCCTGATAGGCAGGCTATATAAAGAATGACATCCTCAAGGCATGTAGATTTATAATATTTTAACTTAAAACTAGGCTACTTTTGCGTATAAAGTCATTATATTCCAAATAAAATAAGTCCCGAGTCGAGACTCCTGCTCCCATTGCAAACAGCGGGGCTGGATTTTGCTAGAAGCATATGTAGCTGCAGAGCGAATTGAATTGAATAAGAATTGAGACAAAGGTGCCACTCATCCTCAGCTTTAAGAATTGACAATTGTGTCAACAAATTGACACATGTGTCAACAAATTGACACATGTGTCAACAAATTGACACACAAAATGCTTAGAGACGGCGCAAGGGTGGGGGGGCGCTGTTTGACGGGCCTGTGACCAGACCTGAAAGAGCCACTGGCTCTGCGGCTCTGCAGCTGCATGCTATTCGCAAATCCACTGCTGCACGCCTTCCTCCCGGCTCCCGCTGCTGCCGTCGTTATCATAACACTACACACATATCTAATGTTTACAGCAAACTGTAGTTGATCACCAGGTATGTTTTATTAACGTAGAATAATTCATATAAGAAAAACGATAGGGAAATATCTTACCTTTCTCCACTGGTTAAAAATGCCAGGAACTGAAATTGAAACTTGCTGTGCGCCGCGGTGATATGTGTTTATTATGAAATGACAATTGCGTGTTGACACGCCCACTGCGCGAAGCCTCCTAAATAACTTTTTCCAGTTTGCACATATCTATTATCTATGACTAATTCTATCTATTTTTAGGGGCAAATGCGATTGAAATAGTCGCGCTGTGGTTACATGACGTCATTGCTATTTTAGAGCTGCTCTACCGGTTAAACGGTATAGTCAAAATCCATACCGTAGAGCAAATTAATACCGTTTATACCGTATACCGTTTATACCGTCCACCCCTACGTCCAATCTTTCGCCGTCGACTAAAGACGCACTTCTTCAACCATTATCTATCTAAAAAAAAATTATAAATAATAATATCTAACCCTAACTAACCTTACTGTCATACACTGTAGCACTCAACACTTTGATGAACATTGTTACTCAGCTGATAGAGTTGTGCCCTTCCTGATGACTTGTAAGTCGCTTTGGATAAAAGCGTCAGCTAAATGACTAAATGTAAATGTAAATGTAAAGCGCTTTGGATAAAAGCTGTTATATAAATGCACCATTTACCATTCACTTGGACCGACCGCATGCTAACCAGCACATAAATGAGCCGTCACAGTGTTTGTCACCTGGGAGCTGCCCAGAACAACCGCACGCTGCATGGTTTTAATGGTTTTACACTCGGAAAGGATCAATATTTGTTTACATTTCATGTTATAATGGACCCGCAGAGGAATAGCCTCAACGGGCTAGAAGAGATCCAAATACAAGATCTAAATCTAAATCAGATCTAAATCAAATCTACTGTTGGCCACCAGGCAGCTCCATGGGAGAAGCTGGGAGGTGAGAGTTAGACCGTTACACTTGGGGTCACTGGACAAAAATTATTGAGATATAATCCATGTTTATCCAAATGCAGAAAATTAAGTCATCAAGATTTGATTTCTGATGTGTTATTGGATTTTAGTATACAGGGAGCCTAGTACTAAACTATTTATTGGGGGAGCCTAGTACTAAACTCTTTATTGGGGGAGACTAGTACTAAACTCTTTATTGGGGAGCCTGGTACTAAACTCTTTATTGGGGAGCCTAGTACTAAACTCTTTATTGGGGAGCCTGGTACTAAACTCTTTATTGGGGGAGCCTGGTACTAAACTCTTTATTGGGGGAGACTAGTACTAAACTCTTTATTGGGGAGCCTGGTACTAAACTCTTTATTGGGGAGCCTGGTACTAAACTCTTTATTGGGGGAGCCTGGTACTAAACTCTTTATTGGGGAGCCTGGTACTAAACTCTTTATTGGGGAGCCTGGTACTAAACTCTTTATTGGGGGAGCCTAGTACTAAACTCTTTATTGGGGAGCCTGGTACTAAACTCTTTATTGGGGAGACTAGTACTAAACTCTTTATTGGGGAGCCTGGTACTAAACTCTTTATTGGGAGAGCCTGGTACTAAACTCTTTATTGGGGGAGACTAGTACTAAACTCTTTATTGGGGAGCCTGGTACTAAACTCTTTATTGGGGGAGCCTGGTACTAAACTCTTTATTGGGGGAGCCTGGTACTAAACTCTTTATTGGGGAGCCTGGTACTAAACTCTTTATTGGGGAGCCTGGTACTAAACTCTTTATTGGGGGAGCCTGGTACTAAACTCTTTATTGGGGAGACTAGTACTAAACTCTTTATTGGGGAGCCTGGTACTAAACTCTTTATTGGGGAGCCTAGTACTAAACTCTTTATTGGGGGAGCCTGGTACTAAACTCTTTATTGGGGGAGCCTGGTACTAAACTCTTTATTGGGGAGCCTAGTACTAAACTCTTTATTGGGGAGCCTGGTACTAAACTCTTTATTGGGGAGCCTAGTACTAAACTCTTTATTGGGGAGCCTGGTACTAAACTCTTTATTGGGGAGCCTGGTACTAAACTCTTTATTGGGGAGCCTAGTACTAAACTCTTTATTGGGGAGCCTGGTACTAAACTCTTTATTGGGGAGACTAGTACTAAACTCTTTATTGGGGAGCCTAGTACTAAACTCTTTATTGGGGAGCCTAGTACTAAACTCTTTATTGGGGAGCCTGGTACTAAACTCTTTATTGGGGAGCCTAGTACTAAACTCTTTATTGGGGAGCCTAGTACTAAACTCTTTATTGGGGAGCCTAGTACTAAACTCTTTATTGGGGAGCCTAGTACTAAACTCTTTATTGGGGAGCCTAGTACTAAACTCTTTATTGGGGAGCCTGGTACTAAACTCTTTATTGGGGAGCCTGGTACTAAACTCTTTATTGGGGAGACTAGTACTAAACTCTTTATTGGGGAGCCTGGTACTAAACTCTTTATTGGGGAGACTAGTACTAAACTCTTTATTGGGGAGCCTAGTACTAAACTCTTTATTGGGGAGCCTAGTACTAAACTCTTTATTGGGGAGCCTGGTACTAAACTCTTTATTGGGGAGCCTGGTACTAAACTCTTTATTGGGGAGCCTAGTACTAAACTCTTTATTGGGGAGCCTAGTACTAAACTCTTTATTGGGGAGCCTAGTACTAAACTCTTTATTGGGGAGCCTGGTACTAAACTCTTTATTGGGGAGCCTGGTACTAAACTCTTTATTGGGGAGCCTGGTACTAAACTCTTTATTGGGGAGACTAGTACTAAACTCTTTATTGGGGAGCCTGGTACTAAACTCTTTATTGGGGAGCCTGGTACTAAACTCTTTATTGGGGAGCCTGGTACTAAACTCTTTATTGGGGAGCCTAGTACTAAACTCTTTATTGGGGAGCCTAGTACTAAACTCTTTATTGGGGAGCCTAGTACTAAACTCTTTATTGGGGAGCCTAGTACTAAACTCTTTATTGGGGGAGGCCTGATATCTGCCACAGAAACAGTATTGATTGCTGCAGCCCTGTTCAGGAGGAGCGTGGCCTGGCCTCTCACCATCGTAGGGCATCTTCCCCCGTGACATCATCTCGTACAGCAGCACGCCGAACGACCACACGTCGGACTTCACAGAGAACTTCTGGTAAAGAGCCGCCTCTGGTGCCGTCCACCTCACCGGGATCTTAGTGTTCCTACTGGCTGTATACACACTGTCCTGGAAGGAGGGAGGAGGGGAGGGAGGGAGGGAGGGAGGGGGGGAGGGAGGGAGGGAGGGAGGGAGGGGGGGAGAGAGGGAGGGAGGGAGGGAGGAGAGAGAGGGAGGAGAGAGAGGGAGGAGAGAGAGGGAGGGAGGGAGGGAGATAGATAGGGAGGGAGGGATATAGAGAGGGAGGGAGGGAGGGATATATAGAGGGAGGGAGGGAGGGAGGGAGGGAGGAGGGAGGGAGGGATATAGAGAGGGAATGGAGATAAGGAGGGATATAGAGAGGGAGGGATATACAGATAGGGAGGGAGGAAGAGAGGGATATATATAGGGATGGAGGGAGGAAGGAAGGGGGGGGGGAGGACAGAGATGGATGGAAAAAGAGAGGGAGGGATGGAGAGAGGGAGGAAGAGACAGAGAGATGGAGGGACAGAGGGAGGATAGAGAGGGATGGGTGGAAAGAGGGGTGAAGGGGGTTGTGGAGGGACATTGAGGGAGGGAGGAAGGAAAGGGGGAGGGAAGAAGAGAAGGAGTGAGAGAGGAGAGAGAGGGATGGAAGGAGAGAGGGAGGGAAAGAAGGAGAGAGAGAGGGATGGAGGGAGAGAGAGAGGGATGGATGGAGAGAGAGGGATGGAGGGAGAGTGAGGGATGGATGGAGAGAGGGAAGGAGGGAGTAGTGGGGATGGAAGGAGAGAGGGGATGGAAGGAGAGAGAGGGATGGAGGGAGAGTGAGGGATGGAAGGAGAGAGGGGGATGGAAGGAGAGAGAGGGGCGGAACGAGGGAGAGAGGGATGGAAGGAGAGAGTGATGGATGGAAGGAGAGATTGATGGAAGGAGAGATTGATGGAAGGAGAGAGATGGATGGAAGGAGAGAGAGATGGGTGGAAGGAGAGAGAGAGGGATGGAAGGAGAGAGAGAGGGATGGAGGGAGGAAGAGGGGTGCAGGGAGGGAGAAAGGAGCGATAGACAGAGGGAGCGATGAAGAGAGGGCGTGAGAGAGGAAGGGAGGGAGGGAGGGAAGGGAGGAGAAAAGGAGGGAGAGAGATGGATGGAAGAAGAGGGTTAATAAATATACACAGAATCACTTCAGTACACTTCTCTCTCTCTCTCTCCCTGTCCCTCCCTCCCTCTCTCTCTGCCCCTCCCTCTCCCCCTCCCTCTCTCACACACACATACCGTCTTTATATTCCCAGCCGACCACTTTGCACACCAATCACATGTACGCACACACACATTTTTATGTTTTATCTTGAATCCGCGGATCAAATTACATATGCAAAGAATACGAGGTTCAATATGCTTTCAAGGACATCTATGCATATGAAAAGCCTTTCCTCTGCCACGCCTTGCTGTACCCATTACGGCAGAGACAGAAGACGCAGAGAAGGCTAATCCTGGACCCTGGGCCTAATGGCAGGTTTGTGAGCGTGACGGCTGCCCAATATCAAAGTCATCATCTACAGCCAAGGACACACACACACACACACACACACACACACACACACACACACACACACACACACACACACACACACACACACACACACACACACACACACACACACACACACACACACACACACACACACACACACACACACACACACACACACACACACACACACACACACACACACACACACACACACTTTTTATTTACATCCACATAAATTACAAACAGGCGAGGTACATAAACCTTGTAAATGCAGTCAGATATTCTGAGAGCGTTCATTTTCACTGTGCCTCCCTGGGTCCACTTCAATTATACAAAAGGACACTCTTCTCTCTCTCTCTGCCCCAATCTCTACCTCCCTTTAGTCATTACAGCTATCCTCCCGTCTCCTCTCTCTCTGCAACCCCAAGCTCTCTTCCCTTCTTTTTTTTTCTCTCTCCTACTCAATCTCCTCTCTTCCCTCTCTCTCTTCTATTCCCTTCTCTTTCTCTCTCTTAATCAGTCTCTTCTCTTCTTTCTCCCTCCTACTCAGTCTCTCTCTCTCTCTCTCCCTCTCTCTCCTCTCTCTCTCTCCCTCTCCCTCTCTCCCTCTCTCTCTCCCTCTCTCTCTCTGCTGAGTAACAATGTTCATCAAAGTGTTGAGTGCTACAGGGTGTAGGTTAGTATATTAGGACAAGTGCATGACAATAAGGTTAGTTAGGGTTAGATTATTATTAGTGCTGTCAGGCGATACTTTTTTTTAATCTAATTAATCGCAGGATTTGTAATTAATTAATCTAATTAATCGCATTTTAATCACATAACCATTTTAGGCCTAATATTCTATAATCATATTTCAAATGGCATGTGTCCGGATGGCAGAATTCAGTACTGTATCTACAAAACCTTCTGTTTAATCATCTTTCATTTATTCATTTGCTTAGATTTTTCAGGTCTGGTCCATTTGAGCATGATGTTATTCACAGTCAAAGATACAGTATTTCTGACACTGGGAATACATTCCCTGAGATCCATAGATGTCCCTAGAATCAGATACCAAGAACATGCAAATGGACCATATTAAAAACAAGTCTGTAAATGTGTATTCTACGTTCTTATGGAATGAATGAGATAAAAAAAAAAAAAAAAAAAAAATTTAAGTAAATTTTCATAACGCGATAATTTGCTGTGTAATTAATTAATCTAATTAACGCGATAAACTGACAGCCCTAATTATTATAATTTTTTTTTACTTAGTCTCTCTCTCTCACCTTTATGATCCTCGCTAGTCCGAAGTCGGCCACCTTGCACACCAAGTCGTCTGCCACCAGTATGTTTCTGGCGGCCAGGTCTCTGTGCACAATGTGTCTGTCCTCCAGATAGGCCATGCCCTCTGCCACCTGGCTGCCCATGTAGATCAGATGGGCAGAGGTTAATACCTGGCCCTCTGCAGCTATGAACACACAGAGATGCAAAGAATGAAGACAGAGACACGTTATGGTTATATATATATATTATATACACATAGGGCTGAGGTTAATGCCTGGCCCTCTGCAGCTATGAACACACACAGAGATACTTGGGGGTGGAGAGAGAAGGCAGGCTGAGGTGGATCTGAGGGGCCGAGAGGGTTGGAAGGAGGAGAGGAGGGTCTGTGAGATATGGGAAGGGGGGGGGGGGCTTTGTAGGTGAGGACCAGGATTTTGTAATTGGTCCAGTGGGAGACGGGAAGCTAGTGGAGGTCATTTAGGACTGGGGTGATCCGACGGTGGATTTGGGTTAGAAGACGGGGGCGGATGTGGATTAAACTGGGTACAAAATAATTGTGTGCTAATGTGTAGTGCTAATCAGATGTATGTACAGAGTTGTAGTATAATGTATACAGTGATACAGGTGTAAAGACAGTATGGTAGTCATAATACTGGCCAGCAGTGTAACTAGCAAGAGTAGGATATGTACAGATATAGATATATGCCGTAGAGTGAGTTGCAGTAGTCAAGACGGGAGGAGAGGAGGAGGAGAGGAGGCGATGAGGAGGAGATGCACATGAATGAGGTATTTTAACCTGGCCTCTAGACTGGTGTTACTCCACTACGCCAAGAGTGTACTGTGGTTCGCTGCAGTGCATTAATGCAGTCCTCCTCCTCCTCCACGCGTAGAACCGTCACCTCAGCTTAAATCATGTAATGTAGTCGTTTGTGTCGGTTTCAGTGTAACGCTCTGGTCGTACGTCATCAAAACGCCGTCGGACAGTTTTATTTGTTTTTATCTTTCCCCCTGGTCCCTGGACTCTTTCACTGTATGGAGATTTTATTTATCTACGCTGAGGTTATACATCACTCCTTCATTTAGATAGAATACAGTGGAATATAAACTCAGTGGAGACAGAGAGAGAGAGAGAGAGAGAGAGAGAGAGAGAGAGAGAGAGAGAGAGAGAGAGAGAGAGAGAGAGAGAGAGAGAGAGAGAGAGAGAGAGAGAGAGAGAGAGAGGAGAGAGAGAGAGAGAGAGAGGGAGAGAGAGAGAGAGAGAGAGAAGGGAGGAAAAGAGAAAGGACAGAGAGGAGAAGAGAGAGAAAATAGAGAGAAGAAGAGTGAGAGAGCAGAGAAGAGTGAGAGAGAGAAGAGAAGAGTGAGAGAGAAGAGAGAGAGAGAAGAGAGAGAGGGAGAGAGAGAGAGAGAGAAGAGAGAGAGGGAGAGAGAGAGAGAGAGAGAGAGAAGAGAGAGAGGGAGAGAGAGAGAGAGATAGCCACAACATGGTGGGTAACAAGTGATTCGAAAATTTTAATAAATAAACATGCATTTCACGTCCTAAAGTCCCCTCTGTACGAAAGCAGTTATGTGGTTACTGCCAACCTGCAGTAGACCCAATAAAACACCTGCTTGTTTATGAGTAAATTCTCTGCCGTCAGCAGCAGCTACTGTATCCACTGAGCTGTGAGCTAAACAGAAGCACTCAGTCCATTCAGAACAGGAGCAGGACACACGAGAAACAGAGAATAGAACTAGAAGACGTGCTAAAAATATGCTCCATAGTTCATCTATTAATTACTAACCACATGACGTAACGTGTCAAGCTAGAGATCTTCATCACACATCAGACTACTACCATCAAACGGCCTTAATCTATGAAACTGCACCATGTACTGTCTGTAAGCCTTTCACGTCTACCACACTACAGAAGGGTAACATTTCACTGTTATCCGTCTGTAGTGTGGTAGTGAAAGGGTTAACCTTCTGTAGTGTGGTGGTGAATGGGTTAACCTTCTGTAGTGTGGTAGTGAAAGGGTTAACCTGTAGTGTGGTAGTGAACCTTCTGTAGTGTGGTAGTGAAAGGGTTAACCTGTAGTGTGGTAGTGAACCTTCTATAGTGTGGTAGTGAACGGGTTAACCTTCTGTAGTGTGGTAGTGAACGGGTTAACCTTCTGTAGTGTGTTAGTGAAAGGTTAACCTTCTGTAGTGTGGTAGTGAAAGGTTAACCTTCTGTAGTGTGGTAGTGAAAGGTTAACCTTCTGTAGTGTGGTAGTGAAAGGTTAACCTTCTGTAGTGTGGTAGTGAAAGGTTAACCTTCTGTAGTGTGGTAGTGAAAGGTTAACCGTCTGTAGTGTGTTAGTGAAAGGTTAACCCTCTGTAGTGTGGTAGTGAAAGGTTAACCGTCTGTAGTGTGTTAGTGAAAGGTTAACCTTCTGTAGTGTGGTAGTGAAAGGTTAACCTTCTGTAGTATGGTAGTGAAAGGTTAACCTTCTGTAGTGTGGTAGTGAAAGGTTAACCTTCTGTAGTGTGGTAGTGAAAGGTTAACCGTCTGTAGTGTGTTAGTGAAAGGTTAACCTTCTGTAGTGTGGTAGTGAAAGGTTAACCTTCTGTAGTGTGGTAGTGAAAGGTTAACCTTCTGTAGTGTGGTAGTGAAAGGTTAACCTTCTGTAGTGTGGTAGTGAAAGGTTAACCTTCTGTAGTGTGGTAGTGAAAGGTTAACCGTCTGTAGTGTGTTAGTGAAAGGTTAACCTTCTGTAGTGTGGTAGTGAAAGGTTAACCTTCTGTAGTGTGGTAGTGAAAGGTTAACCGTCTGTAGTGTGTTAGTGAAAGGTTAACCTTCTGTAGTGTGGTAGTGAAAGGTTAACCTGTAGTGTGGTAGTGAAAGGTTAACCTTCTGTAGTGTGGTAGTGAAAGGTTAACCTTCTGTAGTGTGGTAGTGAAAGGTTAACCGTCTGTAGTGTGTTAGTGAAAGGTTAACCGTCTGTAGTGTGTTAGTGAAAGGTTAACCTTCTGTAGTGTGGTAGTGAAAGGTTAACCTGTAGTGTGGTAGTGAAAGGTTAACCCTCTGTAGTGTGGTAGTGAAAGCATTAACCGTCTGTAGTGTGGTAGTGAAAGGTTAACCTTCTGTAGTGTGGTAGTGAAAGCGTTAACCTGTAGTGTGGTAGTGAAAGCGTTAACCTTCTATAGTGTGGTAGTGAAAGCGTTAACCTTCGTAAAACAAATTCAGTCATCATCATACGATGTTCTCAAATCAAGGAGTAATTGTGTTTAATAATCGTGATTATGATTTTTGCCCATAATCGAACAGCACCTACCTGATGACATCGCAAGTTTGATTCTTACTTCTCTTGTTTAGGTCATGGAAATAACATATTGATAATTGTTGATTTTTAGAGATGTTACCCTTTAAAGGAACACGCCAATATTTGGGGAAATTTGCTTACCGTCTTCTCCAGACAGAGACAAGAAGATAGATACCAATGGGCGGCTGGGTAGCGCAGCGGACTATGTGCCTGCCTACCACCGCAGAGACACTGGTATCGAATCCAGCTGTCAGCGGTACCTCCGGCTTGGTCGGTCGCCATACTGACACAATTGGCAGTGTTAGCGGGTGGGAAGCCGGTGGGGTGGGTATCCTGGTCGTTGTAAACAGCGACTCCTACAGGTCGGTCGGGGCGCCTGCTCAGCGAGGGAGGGAACTGGGGGAAGTAGTGTGAGCCTCCCACGCGTTACGCTCCGCCAGTGAGAGTCCTCGCTGCCAGGTGAAAAGAAGCGGCTGGCTGACTCTGCATGTATCGGAGCGGACATGTGATAGTATCTATCAACCCTCCCTAGACCGGCAAGTGGGGGGAAAATGTGCGCAACGACCAGGAATGGAGGGAAGGGAATTGGCATAACGCCAAAAATTGGGATGGGAGAAAAATACAGAAAAAAGGGGGAGAAAATAGTAGATAAAAAAAAATAAAGAAGATAGATACCAATGAATGGAAGCGGACAGTGCTGGTTAGCCTTCGGGAGAGGTGTTAGTTGGACAATGCCTAGGCTAACCGGCACTGTCCGCTTCCATTCATTGTGCTAAGCTAGGCTAACGTGCAGCCAGATGGCTTTCTACTGAACGCACACAGAGAGGAAACCGGTATCCATCTTCTTGTCTCTCTCTCTCTGGGGAAGACGATAAGCTAATTTCCCAAAATGTCGGCGTGTTCCTTTAAAACAAACTGTGTGTTTCCACCACTTACATGCCAGGTAGGACTTGAGGCTTCCTTTGGTCATCAGCTCCGTGACGATGTAGACGGGCTCTCCTCTGGAGCACAGAGCCAGCAGCTGGATCAGCTTAGGGTGGTGGAGGTTCTTCAGGGCCTGCACCTCCTTCACAAACTCCTCCTGTTTAGTGTCCTCTGGATAAGCAGAGGGGGATGGAGGAAGACCGAGAGAAAGAGAGAGAGAGCGGGAGGGGGGAGGGGAGGCATAGAGGAGGGAGGGAGGAAGGAAATTAGAATTAAAATCTCTTCATTTGCAAATTTTTGCATATCCCATGAATTTGTCCTCTGCGTTTTTTTTAATCCACCCTAACTACTTTGGGAGCAGTGTTGCAGCCACCGGCGGGGACCGACTCCTGTTCTAATGCCAGTGCCTTGCTCAAGGACAACGGTAGGAGTACGTACTGAGCAGCATTCATGTATTTTTTTTTTTTTTTATCCACTTTTTCTCCCATTTTCTATATTTTCTCCCATCCCAATTTCGTATCATCCAATTCAACCCTCCCCTGTCACGAATGCTGTTTCTTGCCTCCCACAAGCCGGCTGCAATGTGGACTAAGTCATACATAGCACAAGTCCCCTCCGGTACTTGAGGTAACAGCAGTCGCATCTTTTCACCTGCGCAGCTCGATCTCTCAGTGGCGAGGAGTAACGCGTGGGAGGCTCACGCTGCCCCCGACACTTCCTGATTCTACTGCGCAGGCGCACCAACCGACCTGTAGGAGTCGCTGTACACAACGCCCGATCCCCACCCATCAGTTTCCCACCCCCTAATACGGCCAATGTGTATTAGTACGGACGACCAGCTAAGCTGAAAGCAATGTGGAGCGCTGGGCTCGAACAGGCGAGCACAGCGTCTCCGCATTCGTGGCGAGCGCCTTGCCCACTACGCCACGTAGCCGCCAGCAGCATTCATGTCTTTTATGGGGTGGGGGAGGAAACCGGAGTACCCGGAAGACACCCACGCGGACAACATGCAAAGTAGTGCCACCGTGCCAACCAAAAGAGAGAGAGAGAGAGAGAGAGAGAGAGAGAGAGAGAGAGAGAGAGAGAGAGAGAGAGAGAGAGAGAGAGAGAAGACAGTGGTTGGTTAATGTGGGTGTATTGTTTATGGGCATGGATTTGTGTGAATATACTATGTGCTCATTCTAACTGCTTGTGCGTGTACATGTGTGAAGTCATGTTTTATTATATCACATTAGTTCCAAACACGTTCCTAAAAGATTTGCACTACCTCTTCTACCTAATTTTCTATTTATTTTTTGCATTTTGTACTTTAGTTTGTACATTGTATATCTTGTATAGTGTTTGATCTTTATTATTTTACTTTTTACTGTATGAAGCACAATCTCAGAACCAATCATTTCACTATAATGTACATGTACCTTATATGTGACAAATAAAAACAAAACTTGAAACTTGAGACTTAAATTCTTAAAGAATCCTTGCGGTGCTGTTTGAACTTGACAAAGTAAACGTCCAATCTGTTCCAAAACACAATTCCAATGAAACCATCTATAGGAACTGGTATTCTTACATTGCTTAGCAACAGGGAAGTAATTGTCGTTGTAAATATGATTCAATGTAGCCGGTTTTACTGGAATTACGTTGCTAGGGAACAGCTTGGACCCATGGATTATTTCCTGTTGGTTATTGATATTAGCAAACTCTGCAACAGGAAGTGAACTCCTCCATTTAGACAATGTTGTCAAGTTGAAACCGTCTATAGAACTGATTGGAAAGAAGAGATTATAACATAACGGAAAGAACCTTGAAATCCCAGAATTCCCCCAAGGGGATCAATAAAAGAATATCTTATCTTATCTTATGCAAAAGAAACAGGAAGTACAGTAGGTGACCTGCCAGACGTTTATCTTTTTTACCTCCTAGACCAGTAATAAAGAAGTACTGTCTTTCTTCTCAAACAGAGATATATTCTGGTTGGGACGTGTAGTTAGTTAGTAAGTGATGGTTTTGAATTTTGTCTTTGTTTGAATGACCGTTAACCCATTAAATTAATCCATCCACCCACCCATCCATCCATCCATCCGCCAATCCATCCATCTATTCATCCATCCATCCGCCCATCCATCCATCTATTCATCCATCCATCCGCCCATCCATTCATCCATCCATCCATTTATTCATCTGCCCATCCAACTGTGGAATATATGTATGACGCCCCCTTCCTCCCCTCCCCTTCCCCCACTCCCCCCATTGTTCACCTGTTACTTAACTGCTCCCCCAACTGGGGAACAAGATCTTTTTACCTGACTGACGGAGCTGGTCTGTTTAGGTAAGATCTCCAGCCATACTCTCTATTGTTGTATTGATTTGATTTGATCTGGTTAATAAACCTTATTATCTGGACCCTCTGAGTGAGCAAGTCATTTGACTCTATCCCTATTTGAATACTATTATTATCCTACAATTTGGCGTCGCGAATTTCGAATTTTGTGCAGACTGATCTGTTCTCAGGTGTAGAGAGAAAAGGATTAGTTTAGGCCGGCTGGTATCTGGAACACATTGGTGTGATCCCCACTTCTCTCTGCACAAGGTGAGCATTTACTGTGTGTTTTAATATTCGAGACTATGGCTGGACAATAGAATAAAGTGTGTTGAATATCTGGGCTGTATTGGGATTCGTTACGGGGGAAACGCGTGTACTCCGGTCCTATATCAGGAGGTTCTGGTAGGATTTGCTATAGGTTGAAGTGCTATTCCTGGTTCGAGTCGGAGCCGACCAAAAGCTAAGGCACACAAAGGTTGTCAACAAAGGAAGATACGTGAGCTTATTAGAGTGATATCATTGGAAAACGCGACTCTCTTAGAAACTATTCTATGATTCTTGTGGCAAAGAGGCGGGACGCTAGGACCGAGAAGCTGTTATAATCTAATTAGATTTAACAGAGTAACGATATATATTCATAGATACAACCTTAAACTAAGCTCACTCTTCCATTCCTGAAAACGATATATTTGGATTAAATTAATCAATTAATCATACAGAGAGCGGGAAGGAAACTAGCGGTGCCTCGACAGTACGTAAATGTACATTTAACGGGACATTAATCGCTGGTTGAAGGGACCGAGACTATGATTAAAAGGTATATATAATCTAATATATCGCTATTAAATTTCGAAGTTCAGGATTCGGTCGTTATGCTTTAATAACGGTGTATAGGTATATCAAGGGTATAAATGCCTTATCGCAGCAGGGTGCTGGGCGATTAAACGAACAGCGATCCAATACAGACCAGGTATATACACACGTTAACTTTTATGTATTTTCGTTTGTTTGTCTGTTTGAGTCTTGTTTGTGTGTGCACAGTATTATAACCCGCTGAGGTGTTTATTGAGTTAAGAACGAACCGGCTGATATCGCAAAGCATTGAGTTAACGTTATACGTTATACGTTATACAAGGAAGCCAGGAAAGTGATTTCCGGTAGTGATTTCCGGTTGGGAATTGTAGTTTTGGTTCCACTTCCGGTTTCACGATAGGTAATGATAACGGCGCTATAAATTACATAGTGATAACGATACATAAAGTAATTGGAATAATATGTATAAGGATTCAACATCTAAATTAGGTATAGCAGTATACAACTGAAATACATATATCTTAGAATCAGACCTGAAAAATTAACTTTGACTTGAATGAATACCTAAATTGGTTCTCTAGAACAATATAGATTGCTACAGTTAATAAGCTATAATTAAGATACCAAGTATATAAAATAAGTTATAATTAAGATACCAAATATATAAGATTGAGTGTCTGGTCTCCACCTTATATACAATTATTTAGTTATAACTAAAAATAGGGCATATGTTCTAGTTTTTTTGTCTGTCTATCTCTGTCTGTCTATTTCTCTCTCTCTCTCTTTCCTCCTCACTGTTTACCAGTCTGATCATATCAGGGACGTTACATCGAGGGCAACGCGGGGCATATAGCTGGTATCATGGGGCGTTCACTAAGCAAAAATGACGTTACCGGCAACTCTCCGTGCGACTTCATGCTAACAAAATATGGACCTATAGCTGTAAAATATTTGGGATTGTGGTCAAAATGGACAAAAAACAACTGGCCAGTCCTAGGGTGTTTTCATAACGGGAAACTTAGAGGCGTACGCGAAAGTTTCCGTGAACGTGCCAGATCGTTTACCGTGAGAAAACAAAGTCGTATCGAACATGCATTGGTTTTGTGGCAATGTGAAATTGATTTGAGAAATATGACACGTTTAAAAGAAGAGGCGGAAAAAAGTATTATAACGCAGTCTCAAACTAAAACGCTTGACAACGGAAAAGACAGAGAAAGTAACACAAGGCCCAATATCAAAAATGTTAAAGGCCTATATCCAAGCCTGACCGCAAGCGTGGTAGAAGACGATTCAGACGATGACATATCCACAAGAGTGACGTTTAACAGAGACGCACATGTGGTTTTAGATAGGAACCCAGACGAAAGAGAAAATGTAGAAGCAGGACCATCAAGGAACAATAGACCTGCTAGTTCACCAACAGTGCAACCACCGTCACCACCAGCGGATAAAATAGAAAAGGTTAAAACACCTCCGGAACCATCACAAATGGTCACTAGATCCGAGAAACCGACCAGCACATATCCTATGAGGATTGTCCCACTAGGCGAAAATGTAAACGCTACAGTTTACCGACCATGGTCACCGACAGAATTAAAAGGACTCGTTGAACAATTTCCCAAACCCGACAGAGACCCAATGGGTTTTATCGAACAATTGGATTTAATATGCCATTGCTATAGCCCGACCCCTAGGGACATGAAACTAATGTTGGGATGTCTAGGAAATAAATATCACAGCGTCTCAACGCAAATGGCTATTCCAAGCAGTGATGCCTGGAGTGAAAACAACACTAGAGAACAGTGTATTACTGCGATAACAGCCGCGGTACAAGGTTTGGCAAGGCGAAATGCATGCATGTCAAATATCACAGCTTGCGTTCAAAACGAGTCTGAAACAGTCGATGCGTTTTACAGTAAATTCAAAGCGGCTTGGGCCGCGAACAGCGGATTAACGGCAGACGAGGGACTCGCAATCCAGGTATCCTATTTCGTTAACGGCCTCCTACCACACGTTGGAAAACATTTGAAAGCCGTCCAGTTAGATTGGGAGAGCTCTCCTATTACAAACGTTAAGAACGCAGCCATCAATATAGAACGACAGCATCACGACAAGAAATGTGTCATCAAAGACATCGGAGTCTTTGTATCTCGACCAGAGGTGGTAAAAGAGGAAACAATACACTGCTATCCAGCTAGAAATTATTACCCCCAGGGAAACAACCAAAGGGGTGGGGGTGGGAACACGCGAAACGGGCCTCCACAGAGGAACGGGGTACAAACATGTTACCACTGCAATCAACCAGGACACCGAATACAGGAGTGTCCCCATGTAACATGTCATATTTGCCAACAAAAGGGTCATGTGGCGTTCTATTGTCCAAAGGAGAATAGAAACAATGGGAACAAAGGGGAATATATGCAAAGAGACTCACACAGGCCCCACAAACCCCATCCTAGCGCCCCACCATATGCAGATTACACTATGGCGGATCCGTTCAAAGGAGACGAGGCGACGAATGTCGCATAGAGGTGCCAACAGGAAAAAAAGATCTGTCTGGAGAATGTTATGCAAATATTAACAGCAAATCCCGAAGAGGAACCCAAAATTAACTTAATGATAAATAACAAAGAAGTTACTTTCATGATAGACACCGGGGCCACACAATCATCAATTGATGAGAGCACAATGGCATTACCCTTGTCTGGACAGTCTGTATTAACAGTCGGGATAAGCGGTGTCCCACAGACAATCCCTTTGTCTATACCAGTTAAAATAGAATCAACTAGCGATTCTTTTTCAACTGAACACTCTTTGTTATTAACATCTAAAGCAGCAGTTAACCTTTGTGGACGAGATTTGCTTTGTAAAATGAACGCTAACATTTACTGCTCACAAGATGGAGTCTTTTTACAGCTACCAGAGAAGGGAGAAAGAATTGAAATACAACAGATGATGTCACAACGAGTGGGAAATGTGATAGAATACAGATGGAAATTAAATAATGATCCTATCAATGAGTTTGTTTCCACAGCATTGAAAGAAATAACAGAAGCCGACACAGGAGTGAACGCGAGGTGTTTACAGATGAAGTTCCTGGCCGAACACCACGTAACAGCGTCCAAATGGGATACAGACGTACCAAAAGTATATATAGAAAAGGTAAAATCATCCATTGGTAAGACCACACTGTTTCCAGCATTCTCAGAAATATACATCTCCCATGAGGGCATTGCAGCCACAGTAATCTTATCAGAAGTTCAAAGAGTGGCAATTCATGACTCTGATTATACCCCACACATAGCAATCGCATTCGACACGGCGGAAGGAGAACAGGACTTGTCCCCCATGATGAAGAGACTACAGACAGACAAAAGAACAGCTACCTCCCACACTGTTAAGATGAAAAATGGGTGGAATTTAACTAGATTGAAAGATGGATACATAATAGCCACACCCCCATTCATGATTGAAGGGCCATTGATATGCATACCAGAGCCCCCACACGCTGTTTTCCTTCCTGAAACTTCATTGTCTAAGGTACCCCATAAACTGTGGGCATCACACTCCACTGAAGTCGGGCTAATGACATCTGCAGTCCCCCACAGAGTCACACTGAAACCAGATTGTACCCCTCCCAAACTTGAGCAGTATCCGCTGAAACAGGAAGCCATCGATGGAATAACACCAGTAATAGAATCACTGCTATCACAAGGCATTTTAAAACACTGCGAAAGTCCTTGCAACACACCAATTTGTCCCATTATAAAGGCTAACAAACGTGATTGGCGATTTATACAAGACTTGAGAGCCATAAATCAATGCGTGATCCCCATCACCCCATTGGTTTCTGATTCATCTACAGTAATGGCATTAATCCCCACAACAACAACACATTACACAGTAGTGGATTTATCCAGTGCATATTTTAGTTTCCCAATCCATGCCGACTCACAATATCTTTTCGCTTTCGAATTTAATGGTAAACAACTGACGTGGACGAGAGCACCACAAGGATACACAGAATCAGGAACATTGTATAGTCAAGCTTTGCACCACGACCTAAAAGATATACAGTTCCCCGGCGGAAGTACACTGTTAATGTTCATAGATGACCTATTGTTGTCATCCCCAAGTGAAACAGCATGCCACACAGACTCTGTCATACTATTGACTGCCCTTGCAAACAAAGGACACAAAGCGTCATTGCCAAAACTACAGTTTTGCAAAACCAGAGTAAAATACCTGGGACACACACTCGACGGTTCGAAACGGGTAATATCCCACACCCGAGTACAAGCTCTGCAAAACTGCCCCAATCCAAAATCAAAGACAGAAATGCTATCATTTTTGGGAGCAGCTAATTTTTGTCGCCAACACGTGTTCAACTATGCCGCATTAGACCAGCCTCTTCGTGCACTAACGTTATCTGACCAACCCAAACAGATCGCATGGACTCCGACACTACAACTTGCGTTCCAAGCAATGAAAGAAGCTTTAACCACAGCGCCCGGCCTTGGCATGCCAGACTATAGTATGGAATTCTCACTTTTTGCCGCAGAAAGAGAAGGCTACGCGACAGGGATCCTAGCCCAGAGAAATTGCGACAAGATGAGACCAATAGCATACTATTCACAAAGACTTGATAGTGTAGCCTTGGGGTATGCTCCGTGTCTATGGTCAGTTGCTGCAGCCGCGTTCTGCGTATCGAGAAGCGCCAACATTACTCTAGAACATCCAGTAACAGTCTACGTCCCACATTCTGTGTGTATTATTTTACAAAACGCAGCTACACAACACTTATCAGCATCCAGACACACTACATACACAGCGATCCTATTGGCAAACCCAAACTTGACCATAAAACGTGCACCGCCAATAAACCCAGCAAATTTTGTTCCCCTATATGAGGATAACGAAATGTCACATAACTGTATTGATACAATCTCAGCTGTCACCTCACCCAGAGCCGACTTACAACAAACACCACTAGTTAACAGTGATCTAGTATATTATGTTGACGGTAGCGCGTCAAGACACACTAATGGATGTGATTTGAATGCTGGATACGCTGTTGTTGATGACCATGTGATGATTGAAAGTGCAAAACTACCTAATAATTGTTCAGCACAGGCAGCGGAGATCTTCGCTTTGACGAGAGCGTGCGTGTTGGCCAGGGGTAAGTCTGCTACAATTTTCACCGACTCAAGTTATGCGTTCAATGTAGTGCACAATGTGGGATTAATATGGAAACACAGAGGGTTCATTAAGACATCAGGCATTCCCATCAAACATGCTGTATTAGTCACTAACCTACTAGAGGCGTGTTTACTTCCTAAGCTATTGGCTGTTGTAAAATGTGTTGCACATTCTTCTTCTCCTTCTCTGGTTGCAAAGGGAAACGCCAGAGCGGATCACTGTGCCAAAAGGGCAGCGACCGTCCCCTCCCTGTTGGTAAAACAAATGGCTATCACAATCGCCAATGATAATACTCCCACTTTTGATCATGTCGTTTCATTACAGGCAGAGGCGACATCTGAGTGGCCAGTATGGACGTCAGCAGGTTGTTCCAAAATGCCAGACGGCATGTGGAAACATGCTGACGGTAGAGTTGTAGCTCCAAAACAACTCCTCCCCCTGTTAGTAAGATTAGCACATGGACTTAGCCACGTGTCAAAATTCGCAATGGTGGGCAGTATCACTTCACAGTGGCACGCGCCAGGTATCACCAGTTTAGCTCACCAATACTGCTCAAGATGTGTTGTATGCAATCAACACAATATAGGTAAAGCTATAAAGACTAGACGTGGCGCCCACCCACCACCGTGGGGACCATTTGTTAACATCCAAATGGATTTCATCCAATTAGAAAAAAGCATGGGATACCAGTACGCGCTAGTCTTAGTAGATATGTTCTCTAAATGGGTCGAAGTCTTCCCATGCAGACGCAACGACGCTCAAGCAGTAGCTAAGGTATTAGTCAGAGAAATAATTCCAAGATTCGGGTGTCCACACTCCATAAATTCAGACAGAGGTACGCACTTTACGGCACAACTGATAAACAACTTATCTACCGCATTAGGCATGAAAATACACCTGCACACACCCTACCACCCTGAAAGTGCAGGTGCGGTAGAAAGACAAAACTCAACCATCAAGAACCGTCTAGCTAAGACATGTACAGAGACAGGCCTTAAATGGCCCGACGCCCTCCCCTTAGTATTAATGCAAATGAGATCAATGCCAAACAGAGGAACAGGATTGTCACCTCACGAGATATTATTTGGACGTCCAATGTCGACACCAACCACAATGCTTCCCCCGTTATCACAAGTCCAGTTATTGCTAGCAGACGAAATTGCTATTAACTATTACAAAGCTTTGTGTGCCCAGATGAAAAGGCTCCACCCCTTAGTGAGGCAGGCACAACCACAACCACCAACAACACCATGTCATGGATTGAACCCAGGTGACTATGTATATATAATGGTGTTCAAAAGAAAAAGTAAACTAAACCCCAGATGGTCTGGTCCATTTCAGGTGCTGCTAGTAACGGACACGGCAGTAAAGTGCGACGGAAAAGCATCCTGGATCCACGCATCCCACTGCAAAAGGGCAAATCTACCATGAGACCAATAACAATAGGAAAAATGACCACCAACTGGAACTGCTTAATCATCGCATGTGGCATAGCGGGATGCATTGTGTGGGCGACACTGGACGAACCTCAATCATGGATCAATGGGTTTAAGGGCGGTAAGGGGAAAGCAGTTGAACGCACCAAAAGATATGTTAACAGTCACCGCAACAACCTATATTTAAAGCTAAGCCAAGCAGTCGCACATTTTGCTAACCAATCAAATTGCTATGTATGCGGCTTAATACCCCATTCTACCGAAGATGGTTTTCCGTTAATGGGCCTCCCACTAACAGAATGCCACAAAGCCTCTCTAAACAAGTCCACAGGGACAGCTGAAAGCTGCACAAAATCAAACATGAAGATTCGACAAAGTCATGATACAAATGGAATACCAGTTTCTATTACCCCAGTGAAGTTTACAGAATGTGTATCTCAAAAGGGTTGGGGAAAGAATGTCGGGGTGTTGGAACATTGTGAAGTGCCCCAGGCGACCCGCAAACGAAGAACGATATCCCCCAGGACCAGAGACAATATCTACCCCATCCGCCAACAAAGATTAACACCACCCTGGGACAACATCCACCCTGTAAAGACACCACTGAAACCCACAACCAAAGAAACCCCCACCACCCAACGAACGACAACACCAGCACCGCCTGGGACCTACTGGATATGTGGCGCACAAGCTTACCCGTCCCTTCCACCCGGATGGAAAGGCACATGTGCATTAGGATATTTAGTGCCAGCCATGAGAGTGACACCGACCCTACCACAACACCCACTGACTAGAAAGACACGCCACGCAAATCACTTCCACACACATGACCGGGCCTGCAAGACATGCGACTTTTTCAGAGCACTAATCCCCTCCTATGGTGTGATGTCAGCCCTAGATCAAATCGCAGACCTATCCACACTGATAGAAGACTTAGCCAACACAGATGCTGAAGGACTGTCACTCGTCAGCAACGAACTGACATCAATCAGATTGATGACATTGCAGAACAGAGCAGCACTGGACTTCCTGCTATCTAGTACTGGAGGAACATGTAAACTAATCGGTCAAGAATGCTGTGTCTACATACCTGCAAACGACAACATGACTATACCAAGCATCATTGAACACCTGCACAACATCTCCAGAGCCGCACACATCCCGCCAACGTATACCATGACCGATTGGATGACCGAGAAACTTGGTACAATAGGAGCAGTGGTAGTTCGGTACATTATGTATGCAATAATAATATTTGTTATCCTAGTAGTGTGTGTGCATACTATAAAATTCGGAGTTGGATACATCACAAAAGTACTCTGCACAAGCCAACCCCCCCCGATAACCATGATGATCGCCACGACCATGAGAGAAGAAACGCAAAACGAACCCACCAACCCCCTTGCACCATACTTCCACAGATACGCACTAGAATCCACAATGCAGAACCTCTAATCCAACTATTTTAATTCATTTTATATTTCTCTTTAACATTCCTGTAAATTGTGTCATTCACTGAGCTGATGGTCATATTTGCATTAAGTCCTATTCCATTCATGTTTTTACCGTTTTATCTCATTGTTTACTATTTTAATTCATTTTATATTTCTCTTTAACATTCCTGTAAATTGTGTCATTCACTGAGCTGATGGTCATATTTGCATTAAGTCCTATTCCATTCATGTTTTTACCGTTTTATCTCATTGTTTACTATTCTAATTCATTTTATATTTCTTTTCATTTCTTTATCCAACCTTTAAATGATGTATATTTTACCGTTTTATCTCATTGTTTACTATTTTAATTCATTTTATATTTCTCTTTAACATTCCTGTAAATTGTGTCATTCACTGAGCTGATGGTCATATTTGCATTAAGTCCTATTCCATTCATGTTTTTACCGTTTTATCTCATTGTTTACTATTCTAATTCATTTTATATTTCTTTTCATTTCTTTATCCAACCTTTAAATGATGTATATTTTACCATTTTATCTCATTGTTTACTATTTTAATTCATTTTATATTTCTTTTCATTTCTTTCATTCACGTTTATATCTGTTTGCCAACCTTTAAATACTTTTACCATTGACCTGATGGTCATAGCCAGATGACAGTGTATATACTAAAGTAAAAGGTGTTGCCATCAAGTAAAAAGTAAAAGGGGCGATATTCACAACCCTAAAAATACACATAGATCTTAACCCACACTGTATAAATACTGACATTCAAATAATAACTCATTTTATCTTTAATTGTGTATTTTATATTACATTCATTTTATATTTACTTTGTTTATTTTATATTTCACCATATTCTATCTCATTTATTAATTCATTTTATATTTACTTTAATTCATTTTATATTTACTTTCATTCCTTTAATTGTATATTTTATATTTCACCAAATTATCTCATTTATTCATTCCTTTAAATTGTGTATCTCATGTGTTTACTATTTTATATTTCTTTTCATTTATTGACCCTATGACCGAAATAGGTCACAACAAGTTTATAATTTTACTATTTTATCTCATTTATTATCTCATGTTATGCTGACCTTACCTATTCCAGTCATACATCTGAGAATACTTGTCCCAGCCACATTATAAAAGAGAAAAGGACCCAACTGTGGAATATATGTATGACGCCCCCTAGGGGTGGACGGTATGGTCTAAAATTTATATCACGGTATAATTTGAAGCATAGACGGTAACGGTATATATCACGGTATCATCGTTTTTGATAAAATTTTATTTTTTTTATTTTATATAATTTTTTTTTTTTTTTTTTTTATAAAATATATATATTATATAATTAGACTTGTACTTGTATTATCTGCGAGACATCGCCACCACGCAACAAGCTCCACTGTCTGTGTGTACATTAGTAGCCTCTAGCTACGGCCAGGATTCTCCGGAGCTGCAGCTGGACCTATACTCGAGTAGCCTCGAGCTACGGCCAGGATTCACCGGCGCTGCAGCTGGGCCCTAGTATTGGTATAACGTTAAATCACATTCACAAGCCCTCAGCTCGAATACGCATCGAATCAGTGTTATAAGACATTGATATCAGGAGCTATCTGTAGCTACTGCTAGCCGGATATATAACGTTAATACAACGCCTCAGTGAATTATTTAGTTCAATGGGACATTTCGTTTTGAACGGTGAACTAACTTGTGTTAACGTGAGCTAACGGCTAACGGAGCTATCATACACGTCTACTCTCTACTAGACTTGATGGAGCGTTTGTTGATGTCAGGAGCTATCGTTAGCTGGCCGACTAGATACCGTTCGGTTAGACAATGCCTCATCATGTATTAAACTAAAAGTGAATAGTTGACTGGGTCATTTTGTAACGGTAGCTAAGCTAACGTTAGCTCAGGGAGACGTCCCGTCCCACTAGACACTACTAGTAGACCCGTGTTTACATGCGTGCGGGAGGGGCTGGCACGCCCACTGCGCGAAGCCTCCTAAATAACTTTTTCCAGTTCGCACATATCTATTATCTATGACTAATTCTATCTATTTTTAGGGGCAAATGCGAGTGAAATAGTCGCGCTGTGGTTACATGACGTCATTGCTATTTTAGAGCTGCACTACCGGTTACACGGTATAGGCAAAATCCATACCGTAGAGCAAATTCATACCGTTTATACCGTATACCGTTTATACCGTCCACCCCTAACGCCCCCTTCCTCCCCTCCCCTTCCCCCACTCCCCCCATTGTTCACCTGTTACTTAACTGCTCCCCCAACTGGGGAACAAGATCTTTTTACCTGACTGACGGAGCTGGTCTGTTTAGGTAAGATCTCCAGCCATACTCTCTATTGTTGTATTGATTTGATTTGATCTGGTTAATAAACCTTATTATCTGGACCCTCTGAGTGAGCAAGTCATTTGACTCTATCCCTATTTGAATACTATTATTATCCTACACATCCATCCTGAAAAGAGTATATGAGAAAGACCTATGGCTCTGACACTAAACATCTAAAATACATCAAATCAAATCTAATCAAATTTATTTGTAAGGCCCGACAACACACGTTAATGTCCCCATGGGCCGGACACGTCTTCTTTAAACAAGTCAAGAAGAAACATAACAATAAGTCAAGAATAAAACAAGAACACCATAAGGTCCAACAAATTTAAAATAAATGCAAATAAATGAATGAATGCAAGCACTCCCAGACATACCCCACGCGAAGGTAAGGAAAAACTCACTAAAACCTAACAATAGGGAAAAATGCACCACAGGCAGTGTGGAGGAGAGAAACCTTAGAAGGGCCATTCAAGGGGGGATCTCCCTTCTTAGATGTCGGTGATAGTAGTGTTGCAGACTAACAGTTGGTAAGCATGCACTCAAGTGTGTAGTGAAACACAGATGAGTGCATGCAATAGCAACTGAACATTTTGAAAAATTAAAGATAGAGCTGATAGCGATAGCAACTGAACATTTTGAAAGATTAAAGATAGAGCTGATAGCGAAGCACTTAGTTTTTTACCCATTTCTTATCAACCGTATTGTGTAAACATCCAAAATACTGGGTTGACATGTCTATTTCATGTGTATATGCCAATTTATCAGTGACAATCAAACCGTAAACAAAGAGGCCTATTAGATCCTAATATGAAACATTATGTGATTTAATGTTCTATGCCTTATCTTGACTTGCAGTTGCTATTTTATGCAAATTGTATGCTTATTTCATGCCTAATTTTATGTCTGCACTTTATGCATTGCTCTTGATCTGCCAATTGTGTGCAATGTGTTTTTTACTGCTGTGAAGCACTGCAATTTAAATTTTTTTCACTTTTTCTCCTCCTATTTTTCTGTATTTTCTCCCATCCCAATTTAGTCGTTATGCCAATTCCCCCCTCCCCTTCCTGGTCATTGCTCGCATGTGCCCCCCACTGGTCGGTCTAGGGAGCCCTGAAGTCTATCAGATGCTTCCTCCGATACATAGGAGACAGCCAGCAGCCTCTTTTCACCTGACAGCGGAAGTGTAATGCGTGGGAGGATCACACTACCTTACCCAGTTATAATAATTTAATAATAATTTAGGACCTGCTCCGAGGTCACCATTTGGCACACATGCGAACCATGCATACAATGCGTATCTGCGATTAACCCATCCCGTCGTCCTTCCCCCCCAAGGGCAGCCGGGAGCAGACAGGCGCCACGTGAGCCGCGCCAGGGGACCAATCCAAGTGCTCCTGTCCGTCTTCGTCAAGGACGCCACAGCGTTAGCGATCTTGTTGTTGTGCATGTTTTTCCATTGGGTTTATCTTATCGGGGGGGGAAACCCTTGCGAGCACGGGGAGAACATGCAAACTCCACACAGAAAGGCCTGGGAGATACCCCACCTGGGTAACTGGCATCATGGAAACCTGGTCCCCAAGCGGGATTCGAACCCTGGACCTTCTTGCTGTGAGGCGACAGTGTTAACCACTACACCACCGTGCCGTAGTGGTGTAGTGGTTCCTTCCCTCGCTGTGCAGGCGCCCTGACCGACCTGTAGGAGTCGCTGTTTACAACAACCAGAATACCACCCACCGGCTTCCCACCCGCTGACACTGCCAATTGTGTCAGTATGACGACCGCCCAAGCCGGAGGGACCGCTGACAGCCGGATTCGATACCAGTGTATATGACAGACAGACGCTTAGTCCGCTGCGCTACCCGGCCGCTTTGAGCTGCAATTCTTGTATGAAAGGTGCTATACAAATAAAGTGTATTATCATCATCATCATCATCATCATCATTATTATTATTATTATCCTTATCCTTTGTCTTAGTATCTTGATAACCACCCTCCAGTTCTCAGTTTACCCGTATAACCTCTCTCAAGACTATCCCATCCATCCACGACATACCTTGCTTGAGCATCTTGATGGCCACCTTCTTGTTCTCTGGGATCCACATGGCCTCCCACACCTCTCCGAAGTGTCCCTCCCCCAGCTTCCTGTGCAGCTTGAAGTCCTCTCTGGGCCGCTCCCACGGTTCCATATCAAACAACTCCCTCTGTGTGGAGACAGGGGGGGGGGGAGCATTCAGAAAACAGAAAATGGGACACTATTATTAAAGCCCCAATACACATTTTCTTTTGGTGTGTGTTCTTTCCCCAGGCCATCAGAACACTGAACTCTCCACACACACACACACACACACACACACACACACACACACACACACACACACACACACACACACACACACACACACACACACACACACACACACACACACACACACACACACACACACACACACACACACACACACACACACACACACACACACACACACACACACACACACACACACACACACACACACAAAGTCACTTTAAAAACAGAACTGTATATTATTGTATATATTACTCATTATGCCTTTATTTGTTAAACTTAGCATTGTACTTTATTCGTATTACTTTTTTATCATGTCTATTCTGTTTTATTATCTATTCCATTTTATTATCGTATCTTTGCACAATCGAGGCGGGCATGTGCCACCTACATTTCACTGCATGTCTCGTGTATGTATGTGACAAATAAAACTCTTAAATCTTGAATCTTGTGTGTGTGTGTGTGTGTGTAGGGGGGGGGGGGGGGGTCACTGGGGTGGGGGGCTGAAATAAATGCTGAAACCTACGGTACTTTGGGAGCACTGTGGTGGAGATTTCAGTGTTTATTTCAGGGACCGTAACCCCATTGACTTTGTGGTTAATTAGCCAGAACTGCAGGTCTCCACCAGTAGGAAGAACAGCATGGATTGTGCTGACGAAGGATTCTGCTGATCGACACCATTACTGGTAAGCAGGGGATGGGGCTCGGTAACTCACCCTTTGGCGTTATATAAAAGCCCTCCATTATCTACGGAGATACGGTCACCATGAAAATAGCCAGCTCATTCCATTCATTGTTTGTATGTGGTCGTGTTCTGCATGGTCCTCGTCTTACGAATAGCGACTTCAAACAGAATTCACACATTATTATGATCTCTAGGACAGTGGTTCTCGTCCTTTTTAATGTCAAGTAGCCAACCCCCAGATTGATACACATCTCGTCTCGGGGTCCCCCTGTCTGGGAAGAGATCGGTTAGAATGCCATAGCTGTCTACACTGTAGGTGGGGGAGATAACAGTGAAGAGAATGGAACATATAATTAGAACAGCTCCTTGTATATGTTCCCGTTGGGCTAAACTCTAGTGAAGGAAGTAATGGTTCCCCAGGTGGAGAACCACTGTCCTAGAGCTATGTCTGACAGTGTTAGGTACAGCTTAGTCCAGAACCAGTCCTAGAGCTATAAGAGTGTTAGGTACAGCTTAGTCCAGAACCAGTCCTAGAGCTATGTCTGACAGTGTTAGGTACAGCTTAGTCCAGAACCAGTCCTAGAGCTATGTCTGACAGTGTTAGGTACAGCTTAGTCCAGAACCAGTCCTAGAGCTATAAGAGTGTTAGGTACAGCTTAGTCCAGAACCAGTCCTAGAGCTATGAGAGTGTTAGGTACAGCTTAGTCCAGAACCAGTCCTAGAGCTATGAGAGTGTTAGGTACAGCTTAGTCCAGAACCAGTCCTAGAGCTATGAGAGTGTTAGGTACAGCTTAGTCCAGAACCAGTCCTAGAGCTATGAGAGTGTTAGGTACAGCTTAGTCCAGAACCAGTCCTAGAGCTATGACTGAGAGTGTTAGGTACAGCTTAGTCCAGAACCAGTCCTAGAGCTATGAGAGTGTTAGGTACAGCTTAGTCCAGAACCACTGTCCTAGAGCTATGAGAGTGTTAGGTACAGCTTAGTCCAGAACCACTGTCCTAGAGCTATGACTGAGAGTGTTAGGTACAGCTTAGTCCAGAACCACTGTCCTAGAGCTATGACTGAGAGTGTTAGGTACAGCTTAGTCCAGAACCACTGTCCTAGAGCTATGAGAGTGTTAGGTACAGCTTAGTCCAGAACCACTGTCCTAGAGCTATGACTGAGAGTGTTAGGTACAGCTTAGTCCAGAACCACTGTCCTAGAGCTATGACTGAGAGTGTTAGGTACAGCTTAGTCCAGCATTTAAGTCAACTTGACACTAGTATTAATGTCAAATGTGAGTGAGAGGAAGAATGAATGAATGAGTGAAAAGGTTCATACCTTGTAATAGCAGGTACTGTACAGCATGTGGCAAATGTATTTCTTGAATATGACACGTTTATTATTCTTGAATATGACACGTAAGTGATAAACAATCAAAACGACATGCTCTAATGATCCAGTGCTTGTATAAATGCATGACATGAATAAATACATCAATGAAATGATCGATTTGTAGGAATCACAAAAGTTGATTAATAAATTAACAAAAAGCAATAATTGTCGTACAAATAAAATACAACTCAATACAATCAACTTGATATCAACATATCGGACCTTATGAACTTTAGTCTTATTATTAGATAATACAATAATAGGGAGCGTGGCTGGAATGGTTGGGTATCGAACTCTGTACTTTTAAGGGTAACGACCGAATTACATAGGTACTACCGAGTACCGATTCATGCTAGATCAATCGGTACCAGATTTCGCTACCTTTACATGTTTAGTATAAGAGTGTAATATTACTAGACAACTATATATATATTACTGTCCCGTCTCTTGGGTCTTTGGAAAGACCAGAGGAGTTTGATACTATTTACTGAGGATGGCCAGATAATGTTGATATTTTAAACATTTAAAAACATAATACATGATCATGTGCTTTATTTTGTGTGGTGTGTTGCAACAATAAATAACAAAATGTACTAAATAAATAACAATGTTGAAATTGAGAAGTTTGGATTTTTTTTTTTTTAACTGAAATAAAAAATCTTGTTATTACAGAGAGTTAAGTACCGATGGTACTGGTACTGGTACCTGCATCCGTTCAAATGTGAACGGTACCCAATCCTAACAGACATACATCAATGAAAGGACGGTGCCCTGGGGTTAACAATAGAATAAAAAAAACAATAGAATAAAAAGACAAGAGGACAAAGGCACTCTGCCTTTTGGATCAAACTGCCTTTATTGATCTGGCAAGGTTATTGATCGGGAAAGGGTGTATAATGAACATCAAAAACGACTCCGGCGTGTTTCAGCCACATGCACAAGTCCTGTGTAGCGGGGAACACCACTCATATTAACAATTCCAATGTAATTTCCACGGCCAAGGAAAGTTCAATCAATATTTGCGAACATGAGCTACTCTCTTTCACAAAGAAACCAGAGCAGGAAGGATCAAAGTTGTGATGTCATCAGGTTCAAAAATAAAAGCTGCTCCATAGACAATGAATGGGAGACAGATTTTGTGGACCCACAGACTTTTTGTTTGTCGTTTTTGTGATTTTATACCACATTATTATCATATCCTACTCTATTATTATTACTATTTATATTATCATCATTTTTCCTCCCCTCCCCCCCCCTCCCCCATGCTGCTATGACACCTGCATTTCCCCAAGGGGATTTACTCTTTCACTACCAACGGTCATTTTGCGGTTAACCGTCTGCAGTGCGGTCGTGAAAGCGTTAACCCTTTGTAGTGTGGTAGTGAAAGGTTAAAACCTACTGTAGTGTGGTAGTGAACGGTTAACCTTCTGTAGTGTGGTAGTGAAAGGTTAACCTACTGTAGTGTGGTAGTGAACGGTTAACCTTCTGTAGTGTGGTAGTGAACGGTTAACCTTCTGTAGTGTGGTAGTGAACGGTTAACCTACTGTAGTGTGGTAGTGAAAGGTTAACCTTCTGTAGTGTGGTAGTGAAAGGTTAACCTTCTGTAGTGTGGTAGTGAACGGTTAACCTACTGTAGTGTGGTAGTGAAAGGTTAACCATCTGTAGTGTGGTAGTGAAAGGGTTAACCTACTGTAGTGTGGCAGTGAACGGTTAACCTACTGTAGTGTGGTAGTGAAAGGTTAACCTTCTGTAGTGTGGTAGTGAAAGGTTAACCTACTGTAGTGTGGTAGTGAACGGTTAACCTTCTGTAGTGTGGTAGTGAAAGTGTTAACCTACTGTAGTGTGGTAGTGAAAGGTTAACCTACTGTAGTGTGGTAGTGAACGGTTAACCTTCTGTAGTGTGGTAGTGAAAGGTTAACCTACTGTAGTGTGGTAGTGAAAGGTTAACCATCTGTAGTGTGGTAGTGAAAGGTTAACCATCTGTAGTGTGGTAGTGAAAGGGTTAACCTTCTGTAGTGTGGTAGTGAAAGGGTTAACCTTCTGTAGTGTGGTAGTGAAAGGTTAACCATCTGTAGTGTGGTAGTGAAAGGGTTAACCTACTGTAGTGTGGTAGTGAACGGTTAACCTTCTGTAGTGTGGTAGTGAAAGGTTAACCTACTGTAGTGTGGTAGTGAAAGGTTAACCATCTGTAGTGTGGTAGTGAAAGGGTTAACCTTCTGTAGTGTGGTAGGGAACGGTTAACCTACTGTAGTGTGGTAGGGAACGGTTAACCATCTGTAGTGTGGTAGTGAAAGGTTAACCATCTGTAGTGTGGTAGGGAACGGTTAACCTTCTGTAGTGTGGTAGTGAAAGGTTAACCATCTGTAGTGTGGTAGTGAAAGGTTAACCTTCTGTAGTGTGGTAGTGAAAGGTTAACCATCTGCAGTGTGGTAGTGAACGGTTAACCATCTGTAGTGTGGTAGTGAAAGGTTAACCATCTGTAGTGTGGTAGTGAAAGGGTTAACCTTCTGTAGTGTGGTAGGGAACGGTTAACCTACTGTAGTGTGGTAGTGAACGGTTAACCTTCTGTAGTGTGGTAGTGAACGGTTAACCTTCTGTAGTGTGGTAGGGAACGGTTAACCATCTGTAGTGTGGTAGTGAAAGGTTAACCTTCTGTAGTGTGGTAGTGAAAGGTTAACCTTCTGTAGTGTGGTAGTGAAGGGTTAACCTTCTGTAGTGTGGTAGTGAAAGGTTAACCTTCTGTAGTGTGGTAGTGAAAGGTTAACCTTCTGTAGTGTGGTAGTGAAAGGTTAACCTTCTGTAGTGTGGTAGTGAAAGGTTAACCTTCTGTAGTGTGGTAGTGAAGGGTTAACCTTCTGTAGTGTGGTAGTGAAAGGTTAACCTTCTGTAGTGTGGTAGTGAAAGGTTAACCTTCTGTAGTGTGGTAGTGAAAGGTTAACCTTCTGTAGTGTGGTAGTGAACAGTTAACCTTCTGTAGTGTGGTAGTGAAAGGTTAACCTTCTGTAGTGTGGTAGTGAACGGTTAACCTTCTGTAGTGTGGTAGTGAAAGGTTAACCTTCTGTAGTGTGGTAGTGAAAGGTTAACCTTCTGTAGTGTGGTAGTGAAAGGTTAACCTTCTGTAGTGTGGTAGTGAACGGTTAACCTTCTGTAGTGTGGTAGTGAACCGTTAACCTTCTGTAGTGTGGTAGTGAAAGGGTTAACCTTCTGTAGTGTGGTAGTGAAAGGTTAACCTTCTGTAGTGTGGTAGTGAAAGGGTTAACATTCTGTACTGTGGTAGGGAAAGGGTTAATAAAGGAACACTTGACTTGCTTTATTCTACCGTTGCTCACTTCTGGAACAGGAAATGAACTCTGCACATTCCCCTGGGTGTTCTCAGTGTCTGTTACTATCTGTCCCATATTGACTGTCTATTGTCTATAGAACAGCTTCAGACTTGACACTCTAGGTTTTGGATTTGGAAGAGTATTTCATGTTCAAGTTTCAGGTTTTGTTTAATTTGTCACATATAAAAGGTGCGTGTACATTATAGTGAAATGCTTGGTTCTGTATATGAACCCTCCTAAGAGTGTGCTTCATAAAACAGGAACACCAAACAATATACAAAATATACAATATACAAAAATAAAATGTAGAAGAGGTATTCACACATGTATTCACAATAAAGCAATGCAAATACATTAGTGAATACCTCTCCTACCTCATTTTTGCATACATTTGATCACTAATTCATTCTTAAATTGGGTGCGGAGTTCTCTTTTAATGTTCATTAGAGACATGCCAGCTCAATAAAAGGCTTTTTTTTTTTATCAGAAGGGAACAGCGCCTTGGTCCTCAATCTCACATGTTATACATCTAGTACACAGAAGTGCCTCTGAGCATTATGGCTAATAGACCTGTCTCAAACCCTGCCCCTTTTCTTGATCCTCCAATCACAACTGTCGCTTACCTCGGACAAACCAAGTTTGTCCGAGGTAAGCGACAGTTGTGATTGGAGGATCAAGAAAAGAGGGCAGGGTTTGAGACAGGTCCATTGAACACAGAGGTCCCACCCCTTACTCGGCTACAGTGAGTATTACAGTATCATTAATTTATCATAGAGATAAAAGATTCATAAACACCGATTCCCAATGGATCTACACATTCATTTATTCATTCAGTGATTCAGTCTAAAAAAAAAATCTATTTCTACATCCAGAAATGTCAATACGACTTCTAACTGCTGTAAAAAAGAAACGCCTGTACGTCCGTTGAGAAAATAAAGAGCCATTTCGTCCAATAATAACAGACCCGGTGCAACATCGACTGCCTCCTCTCATCCTAATAGAAAACAGCCGTAGAAAAGAGGAGCTAGGAAATCATAACGACCCTCGTAAAATCAATGCACAGTGTTACAATGGATTACATTTTTGATTAAAATCAGAAGAGCGTTATAAAATGTCAATAAAGAGGTTGATTAAAAGGTGGGTTATAAAATTGTAATGTGAGTAAAAGATAATAAAAAAAAAATGAATTTTTTTTAACGAGGATGGAACAACTATAGTGAATAGTGTGTGTGTGTGTGCGTGCGTGCGTGCGTGCGTGCGTGCGTGCGTGCGTGCGTGCGTGCGTGCGTGTGTGTGTGTGTGTGTGTGTGCGTGTGTGTGTGCTTCTGAACTGCTTCAGATTCTGAGTGTGTCCAAGGCCTCTGCTAGAGTCTCACAGTCTGGAAGGGAAGAGAGAAGAGTGAGGAATCACCAGGGCGCTCAGCACCGCTCTATAATCTCCTACTGGGACCCAGAGTCCCCTCCCTGTGTACTGTAATCCACGGATGAAGAAAAACACACCCCTGCTCTTCTTAAACATCTGCCGCATTGCAGTGAGAAACGGTTAATTTAGTCACGTAAACGTTATTCCCCCAATGATATTCTCCAATTAATTATTATTCAAATGTTTTTTTTTTTTTTTTTTATATAATCCATGGATGAGGAAGAAACCAACACTGTACTTGTTCAACCATTTCTGCATTGCGGTAAAACATGTTTTAAAATATTTTAATGCTGTCATTTGAACCCTTTCACTACCACACACAGATACAGAAGGTTAACTCTTTCACTACCACACTACATAAGGTTAACGCTTTCACTACCACACTACAAAGGGTTAACGCTTTCACTACCACACTACGGAAGGTTAACGCTTTCACTACCACACTACAGAAGGTTAACTCTTTCACTACCACACTACAGAAGGTTAACCCTTTCACTACCACACTACAGAAGGTAAACTCTTTCACTACCACACTACAGAAGGTTAACCCTTTCACTACAACACTACAGAAGGTTAACTCTTTCACTACCACACTACAGAAGGTTAACCCTTTCACTACCACACTACAGAAGGTTAACGCTTTCACTACCACACTACAGAAGGTAAACTCTTTCACTACCACACTACAGAAGGTTAACTCTTTCACTACAACACTACAGAAGGTTAACTCTTTCACTACCACACTACAGAAGGTTAACCCTTTCACTACCACACGACAGAAGGTTAACCCTTTCACTACCACACTACAGAAGGTTAACCCTTTCACTATCACACTACAGAAGATTAACCTTTCACTACAGAAGGTTAACTCTTTCACTACCACACTACAGAAGGTTAACCCTTTCACTACCACACTACAAAGGGTTAACGCTTTCACTACCACACTACGGAAGGTCAACCTTTCACTACAGAAGGTTAACTATTTCACTACCACACTACAGCAGGTTAACCCTTTCACTACCACACTACATAAGGTTCACCTTTCACTACCACACTACAAAGGGTTAACGCTTTCACTACCACACTACGGAAGGTTAACCTTTCACTACAGAAGGTTAACACTTTCACTACCACACTACAGAAGGTTCACCTTTCACTACCACACTACAGAAGGTAACCTTTCACTACCACACTACAGAAGGTTAACCTTTCACTACCACACTACAGAAGGTTAACCTTTCACTACCACACTGCTCTCTGTGGCTCACACACTATACTTTCATTATTATTATACAAAATAATATAGAACTATGCATAGATAAATAGAAAATACCCATAGACAGACTGAACTGTCCTACAGTAGGACATAACATATTAACCCAAATAATACAGACTGAACTGTCCTACAGTAGAACATAACATATCCACTAATACAGACTGAACTGTCCTACTAGGACATAACATATCCACTAATACAGACTGAACTGTAGGACATAACATCTGTCCGCTTCCTCCTACCAAAACCAATGTCATATATTTCTTGCCTGCCTCAGTACAGCTGCCCAGCACATAGCTACACAGTATGGTACAGCCAGGGGCACGAAGCAATCAGAAAGAGACGTCTCTCACTTCATGGGCTCATTAATCACTCTCACTACGCTACACTGCGCTATGCTACACTGCTCTATGCTACACTGCTCTATGCTACACTGCACTATGCTACACTACACTACACTGCACTATGCTACACTATGCTACACTGCACTATGCTACACTGCACTATGCTACACTGCACTATGCTACACTGCACTACGCTACACTTCACTATGCTAGACTATGCTACACTGCACTATGCTACACTACACTACACTGCACTATGCTACACTATGCTACACTGCACTATGCTACACTGCACTATGCTACACTGCACTATGCTACACTACACTACACTGCACTATGCTACACTATGCTACACTGCACTATGCTACACTGCACTATGCTACACTGCACTATGCTACACTGCACTATGCTACACTGCACTATGCTACACTTCACTATGCTAGACTATGCTACACTACACTATGCTACACTGCACTATGCTACACTGCTCTATGCTACACTGCTCTATGCTACACTGCACTATGCTACACTACGCTACACTGCACTATGCTACACTATGCTACACTATGCTACACTGCACTACGCTACACTGCACTATGCTACACTATGCTACACTATGCTACACTGCACTATGCTACACTATGCTACACTACACTATGCTACACTGCACTATGCTACACTGCACTATGCAGCATGCTACACTGCACTATGCTACACTGCAATATGCTACACTATACTATGCTACACTGCACTATGCTACACTACGCTACACTGCACTATGCTACACTATGCTACACTATGCTACACTGCACTACGCTACACTGCACTATGCTACACTATGCTACACTATGCTACACTACACTATGCTACACTGCACTATGCTACACTGCACTATGCAGCATGCTACACTGCACTATGCTACACTGCAATATGCTACACTGCACTATGCAGCATGCTACACTGCACTATGCTACACTGCAATATGCTACACTATACTATGCTACACTGCACTATGCTACACTGCAATATGCTACACTATACTATGCTACACTGCACTATGCTACATTATGCTACACTGCACTATGCTACACTGCACTATGCAGCATGCTACACTGCACTATGCTACACTGCAATATGTTACACTATACTATGCTACACTGCACTATGCTACACTGCAATATGCTACACTATACTATGCTACACTGCACTATGCTACACTGCACTATGCTACACTGCACTATGCTACACTGCACTATGCAGCATGCTACACTGCACTATGCTACATTATGCTACACTGCACTATGCTACGCTACGTTGCACTATGCTACACTACACTCAGGGGAGGAAACTAACTTTTTGGCTTACCAGCCAACTGGCGAGTATATGATTTTTTTTACCAGCCAAACAGATTTTTTTACCAGCCATAAATAAATCGCTAATTGTGATAATTACTTCTTTGTATGTCTTCGTCTAAATTGATTTTCAATCATAGTAATAATCACACCGTGTCTCTACTATTTAAAATATTTATTACCATAAAACATTAATAAGTGTCTCTACTCTTCACAATATTAGCATAAAACATATATTAATCACACCGTCTCTACTCTTCAAAATATTAGGATATCACATATTAACATGAAAGAGGGAACTATTCTGGACTGGGTTGGGCTGAACTGGGCAGTGAAAGATGCTGGGCTGGACTGGGTTGGGCAGGGAAAGTTGGGCCGGTCTAGGTTGGACTGGGTTGGGCTGGACTGGGCAATGAAAGAACCAAGCATTTCACTGTAATGTAATAGCTAAATAAAACAAAACTTGAACTTGACTTGTTACATTTGCACTCTGGTTGGATGCCAAACGTATTCTGGTTGTACTGTACTTGTGCTGTATGATGACAATACATTGGAATCGAATCTCATGTCAACGCTAGGGGTTCAGCAGGTGTATTCTGAATGACAAGTATGACAACATCACCGTTGTGAAGGGCATATGGGCGAGTGGTGATATGGGGGGGAACCCGGTAATAATTCGGTAATAATAAAATGTCACTCGGCTGCATTGAAAGCTCGGCGTTGCTAATAAACATTTAAAAGAATTTTTATAAACAAGTAAAGAAATCACTGAGCTAGCCTTGGCTAAAATGGCTGCTTCCGCATTTTCACGCAGGAGCGCTGTGATTGCTGGCTGCTTTGTCACGTTCCTGGTGCACCCAGCAATCACAGCGCTCCTGCGTGAAAATGCGGAAGCAGCCATTTTAGCCAAGGCTAGCTCAGTGATTTTTTTTACTCGTTTATAAAAATTATTTTAAATGTGTATTAGCAACGCCGAGCTTTCAAACCCTGCCACGTGTGTGTGTGAAACCCTAATGCAACGTTGAGTACCTTTGAAATTTATATCGGATATATTTTGGACCCACCGCTCGTCTTTAACCAGTGCTTGATGTGCACATTAACATGGCTAGTAACGTGGGAGCCAGTGACTGCGTATCACGAAAGGGGCTATGGAATCGTTAGCCTCACGCCCACTCGTCATTCTCATCCGACTCGAAGGAGACGCGTCGCGTGCTGTTGTTCGCCCCCATGTCAGACCGCACTGATATCCTAAAGCGACGACTCTACATGCAATTATTTTCATCCACTGATGTGTTTTTGTCTAAGTTTGTCTACATTGTCAAGCCGGTGACAGGAGTCTGTAGGGCCGCACGCAGTGGTCTGTCCACTTCCCCTAGATGGGAGGCATCTTCTAGAAAACGAGTGTTCATTGGAGGAGCTTAGAGCGCAACGATGATGTTCATTGGTTATGGATTATTATGAGGCGCAAATGGGAGGAATCATAAGGGGGGAGTCAGAGTTCGGCTTGTGCCAGTGAGCGAATCAGCAGATTGCAGAATGATTTTTTTTGTTTTGTTTACTACTCGCCAGTGTGGCGAGTGCTCTTCATGAATCACTCGCCAAACATAAATAATACTCACATTTGGCGAGTAAAAGGGCCTAATTTCCTCCCCTGACTACACTACGCTATACTACACTACACTGCTCTATGCTACACTGCTCTATGCTACACTATGCTACGCTACACTACACTGCAACACACACTATAACCTACTGTAGGCTGCTATGCAGTGGTTGTAATTTATGAATCTGGCTCTGGTGCTTGTTCAGTACTATGGGGGAATATAACACTATAGGGGCTGTAAAAGATGGGTTGGTATAATGTGTGTCCGTGTGTGTATGTGCTTTCATGCATGTATGTGTACAGTGTGTGTGTGTGTGTGTGCGCAGTGCGCACATGTGTGTTTGCATGTGTGCCTCTGTATTTGTGTGTATCTGTCTATCAGTGCATTTGTGTGTATCCGACCGTCTGTTTATCAGTGCATATATGTATCTATGTGTGTGTGTGTGTGCGTGTGTGTCTGCTTGTGTGTTTCTGCATTATGCTACTATCGGTGGATCAGTCAGCCTGTGTTTGTGGTCATGTATACGGTGAGTCCCAGCATGTATCTGTGGTTACTTCCCACAGGTCCAGGATCAGCCCTTATTTGTGCTGCCGGCAGGCTGGTGGAATGCATAGACAAAACAAGGACACAGTGTCATGGGTGAGAAGCACCGACTGAACGGGTCTCACACAGAGTGCCTGTGAGCCGCCACTAGGGGCAGCAGAGTGGTTAACCGTGAGTGAGTGAGTGAGTGAGTGAGTGAGTGAGTGAGTGAGTGAGTGAGTGAGTGAGTGAGTGAGTGAGTGAGTGAGTGAGTGAGTGAGTGAGTGAGTGAGTGAGTGAGTGAGTGAGTGAGTGAGTGAGTGAGTGAGTGAGTGAGTGACAGGGTAAGTAAGTTAGTGACAGTACTGGTAGGGATGGAACAATACCAACACTGCTTTCGGATATAGGATCAATACCAGGCTAAAACAGTGTATTGGTATCAGGGTTGGGTACTAAAACTAATTACATTGGTACTACCCTACACGCTAGATCAATCGGTACCTTTACATGTTTAGTATGAAGTAAGAGAGTGTAATATACTAGACAGACAAAAGGGAGCCTTTTCCACAAATATATATATTTATATATATATTACTGTCTCATCTCTTGGGTCTTTAGAAAGACCAGATGAGGTATAATATTTATTGAGGATTTCCACCCGATACTAAAACCCCACAGCAAGAAATGTGTAACATGCCAGGAATCATGAATACAAAATGACTTGATTTGCTGCATTTCTTTTTTTTTTTTACTTTATTTTTTAGCGTTTATCGCTTTTTCTGGTCAAGCATGACCGACAGAAACAGGTTGAAATGGGATGTAGAGCAGGGGAGGACATTCTGAGAAATGACGGCGGGTCCGGGAATCGAACTCGTGTCCCCCAGATCCGTGACGAGCACGGTTTTTCCCCGACGCAGAAATAGCGCCGAGATATGCGGTGAGCTACGGGAGCCCCCCCCGATTTGCTGCATTTCTAACACATTAAGAAGCACGTTAAGAGTCTCTCTAATGGAGACGAATGTATTACATCTCAATCGGCTTTGTTCAATGACCCCGAACCCATAAGTCAATAAACGCGATGGATCGGATCGGCGCTCGGGTCGGCTGATACTGAAAGTGAAGTCATCGGCAGTGAGAAGGTGGTATCGGCGTGTCCCTCAGGTGCTTAGCATTTTAAAAGACATGTGTCTGTGTGTGTGTGTGTGTGTGTGTGTGTGTGTGTGTGTGTGTGTGTGTATGTGTCCGTCTGTGTGTGCATGCGTGTGTGCGTGTCTGCGTGACCCACCTGCTGGGCGCAGGGCTCGTCCAGGGGGACCCCCAGGCTCCGGGAGTTGCTCTGGTAATATTTGACCAGCTCCCCCAGCGTGGCGAAGGAGATCTTGTCAGAGATGAAGTAGGCCCCGATGGTTGAGCGCTGGATACGGAAGTGGTACACCTTGCCCTCGCTCCTGGCTGTAGGAGGGGGGCGAGAGAGAGAGGCGTGGTGTTAGGTAGGGCTGAGCTTCGGATTATTTTTTTGGAATTCGAAGCTTGGGGCCGAGATTCGATTTGAATTCGAAGCTTTGAGATAAAAAAAAAAGAAGAAAAAAAGAACAATTTTTTATTTGTTTTATTTTTAAAAAAAAATCAACTTTGTCAGTGCTGTAAAGTTTAAACCTTTTTAAATCTTAGACAAACAAAACACTTTGATTTCATGAAATATTGTAAGCCGTCATTTGAGGCTTTATAAAAGCAGCACAATGAACACAAATCTGTCAGTGCCGAGTCCGACCTCATCTTAAATAACAAACAGCATTGCTTGTTGTAGTTAACAAAGAGAGGCAGAGTTGATTTTGCAAAAAAAAAAAAAAAAAAAAAATCATATATATTATATACATATATATTTTTTTTTTATTTAGATTTATTTTTTGGCGTTTTTATCGCTTTATTTCTACTGGGCAGTCCAGTAGAGAGAGACAGAGGAGGAATGGGAGACAGAGTGGGGGGAAGACATTCGGCAAATAACGACGGGTTCGGGAGTCGAACCCGGGTCGGCCGTGTCGCGGCTGAGCGCGCTATGTGGTTCGCCACTGGGGCGCCCCATATATATATTTTTTAATAATCGAATTTTATTTTCATATTCGAATCCCATGCCCATCGAACGAAGCTTCGAAGCTTGGAAGTATTTAAGACAGCCCTAGTGTTAGGTAGACAGGGCGCCACCACAGGCTGTGCTGTCTGCAGGTCACAGTGAAGCCCCAAGCGCAGCAACCGTCCTCTGTGCTGTGAGGAAATGTCCGAGGGGGCGACACGCCTCCTTTCCTCTCCTGTCCTCTCCTTTCCTCTAATTTCCTCTCCTCTCCTTTCCTCTCATTTCCTTTCGACTCCTTTCCTCTTTTCCTTTCCTCTCCGTTCATCTCCTCTCCGCTCCTTTCCTCTCCTTTCATTTCCTCTCCTCTCCTTTCCTCTCCTTTCCTACTCTCTCCTTTCCTCTCCTTTCCTTTCCTCTCCTTTCCCCTCCTGTCCTCTCCGCTCAGTTCCTCTCATTTCCGTTCCTCTCCTTTCCTTTCCTCTCCTTTCCTCTACTCCTTTCCTTTCCTCTCCTTTCATCTCCTTTCCTCTCCTTTCATTTCCTTTCCTCTCCTTTCCTTTCCTCTCCTTTCATCTCCTTTCCTCTTCTTTCATTTCCTTTCCTCTCCTTTCCTCTCATTTCCTCTCCTCACATTTCCTCTCCTCTCCTTTCCTTTCCTTTCCTCTCCTTTCCTCTCCTTTCCTTTCCTTTCCTTTCGTTTCGTTTCCTTTCCTTGTCCACAACCCCTGGTGAGTTGGGACCCTATCAACCATTACAGCAGACATTACGCGTCTATTCGAAAGGCAACCGGTTCATGCTTCCGCGTTCGCGTTTTGAGCTCTGATTGGCCACTGCTGTTTCTGGTCGCACCAATCGTGTGACGGCAAGTTCTTTCGCCGGTTAAGCTTAGGCACTCTTTCAAAGTTGGTTAAGGTTAGAGTTTGTCTTAGAGCAGGGCGATAGAACGCCAGCCCTGATTCCAAACTCTAACCTCAACCAACTTCGAAAGAGTCGCCTAAGCTTAACCAGTGATAAACGCACATGTCACATGACCAGAAACGTCAGTGGCCAATCAGATTAGCAAAACGCATGAACCGGTTGCCTTTCGAATAGACGCAGACCTTACAGCAGACCGTACAGCAGACAGAAGTTTCAATATAGCCCAACAGTCTGCTTATCAACCTCTTCCAACTCGTCTGGGGTTGATCAACTATCTAAGAAATGTATAACTTAAGCAGAAGTTGAGGCTAAAAACCCTCTGTCATTCATTGGTCCACTGTTAGTCGTCTTTCTGTTGCCCTCACATTATTTATTATTTATTTATTTATATATTTATTATATTATTTACAGTGGAGTTAATATAGAACTGCAAAGAGACCGTTGCCAGGTAAACTGTGCTATGTGAGATATACTGTAGCTTCTAATACATAACAATTGACCAATCAGAGGGATGGATCAGGACTACCATTGTTTTTTTTTACTACTTTATCTACTTTACTACTTTATCTACTACTTTTTATCTACTTTTTCTCCTCCTATTTTTCTGTATTTTTCCTCCCATCCCAATTTAGTCGTTATGCCAATTCCCCCCTCCCCTTCCTGGTCGTTGCGCGCATTTGCCCCCTACTTGCCGGTCTAGGGAGCCCTGAAGTCTATCACATGCTTCCTCCGACACATGTGGAGACAGCCAGCAGCCTCTTTTCACCTGACAGCGAGGACTCTCACTGGGAGAGTGTAACGCGTGGGAGGATCACACTACCTCCCCCAGTTCCCTCCCTCGCTGTGCAGGCGCCCTGACCGACCTGTAGGAGTCGCCGTTTACAACGACCAGGACCCACCCCACCGGCTTTCCACCCGCTGACACTGCAAATTGTGTCAGTATGGGCGACCGACCAAGCCGGAGGTACCGCGGCAGCCGGATTCGATCCCACTGTCTCTGCGGTGGTAGACAGACGCTTAGTCCACTGCGCTACCCGGCCGCCCCCCAGGACTACCATTGTTCTAGTACTAGCAGGCAGCACACAAAGTGATTCACAATTGAACGATGCACACTGCATACTGCATACATGTCTCAGTATGGAAAGCCCCAGTGGGAATCAAACCCAGGTAAGGAAAAACTCACTAAAAGCTAACAATAGGGAAAAATGCACCACAGGCAGTGTGGAGGAGAGAAACCTTAGAAGGGCCAATTCAAGGGGGGATCTCCCTTCTTAGATGTCGGTGATAGTAGTGTTGCAGACTAACAGTTGGTTAATGCCTTGCTCAGAGGCTTAAAGCCCTACCAGTGGGCTACGCAGGACCACTACAAATGTGTTAATGTAACCAAACACACAGACTCGAGACCGGACGGTTGCCGGTTTGAATCCCTCGACTGGGTCGGAAGGGAAGTGAGTGCTCTACTCGCCTCATGTTGACGTCGACTGTTTCTTGAAGAATTCCCATTAACTGAAAACTCTTGGTACCTAGTCTCGCTAGGTTCCCATTGAATGTGGGGTGCCGTTGAGCAAGGCACTGAACCCCCAACAGCACCAGTAGAGCTGCACACAGTGGCCAACAGTGTGTGAGTATGAGCAGGTGTGAGTGTGTGTGTGTACGTGGCAAACATATCTGTCAGTGAACACACAGTGCAGTGTCACTTAGGTGTGGTCTGACAGAGAAGTCATTATTCTCTACAGAGGGAGAGAGAGAGAGAGAAACAGACAGGAAGAGAGACAGAAAGGAAAGAAAGAAAGAAAGAAAGAAAGAAAGAAAGAAAGAAAGAAAGAAAGAAAGAAAGAAAGAAAGAAAGAAAGAAAGAAAGAAAGAAAGAAAGAAAGAAAGAAAGAAAGAAAGAAAGAAAGAAAGAAAGAAAGAAAGAAAGAAAGAAAGAAACTACAGTATGTGTCAGCTCGTATTTGGGATAGTGGCTCAGTAGTGTAACTGGCTACTAGTAAAATGCCTAACTGGAGTTTCCCCTGGGAGTGGAAAGGACCTTGAGAGGAAATGGAGGTGGTAGGAGTTATAGGGAGATGGATGGGAGGAGAGAGAGAGAGAGAGAGAGAGAGAGAGAGAGAGAGAGAGAGAGAGAGAGAGAGGAGGGCATGAGATGGGAGGCGGTATAAAGAGAGCGACAGAATGAGAGATATATTGAGGGATGGAGAAACAGAAAACCCTGCTTAAGGATCGGAGCCTTCAGCCTGGCAGAGAGAGAGAGAGAGAGAGAGAGAGAGAGAGAGAGAGAGAGAGAGAGAGAGAGAGAGAGAGAGCGAGAGAGAGAGAGAAGGGGACATGAGGAGGAATAATGGATGAGAGGAAGGAGGCAATAATTTGTGTACCAGGAAAAAAAAGAGATTAAGGTGGATACAGCCGAGGACAAGTGATGGAGAGAAGGAGAGAGAGAAGGAGGTAGGAAGAGAGAGAGAGAGGGAGAGAACGAGAGGTAAGTGTAGAGAGAGAAGGAGGGAGGGAAGGAGAGGAGGAAGGAGGGGGTGAGAGAGGGAAGGTGAGAAGGATGGAAAGAGAAGTGGGTGGAGGAAGGCAGGGATGGATGGATGAGAGAGCGACAGAGGAAGGAGGAGTCACGGGGGAAGGATGGATGAAGGGAGGGTGAGAGAAAGGAGGGACTGAGAAAGGGAAAGGTAGAAGGAGGGATATAAAAGAGTCGGAAAGATGATGACGGAGGGAGAGAAGGAGAGATGAAAGGAGGATGGATGACAGAGGAAGGAAGGAGTGTGGGAAAGAGGGATTTGGAGGGGGAGGAGCGAGGGAGGGAATGAGGGATGCAGAGGATGAACAGAGGGGAGGGAAGAGCAGAAGATTGGTTAACATGAATGCAGAGAGGAAACTAGCTGTTGGGATGGAGGGAGAGGAGACGGGGAGAGATAGAGGATGGATGAAGAGAGGAGGAAAGGAGAGATAAAGGATGGATGAAGAGAGGAGACAGGGAGAGATAAAGGATGGATGAAGAGAGGAGGGAAGGATAGATAAAGGATGGATGAAGAGAGGAGGAAAGGAGAGATAAAGGATGGATGAATAGAGGAGGGAAGGAGATATAAAGGATGGATGAAGAGAGGAGGGAAGGATAGATAAATGATGGATGAAGAGAGGAGGGAAGGAGAGATAAAGGATGGATGAAGAGAGGAGACAGGGAGAGATAAAGGATGGATGAAGAGAGGGGGGAAGGAGAGATGAAGGATGGATGAAGAGAGGAGGAAAGGAGAGATAAAGGATGGATGAATAGAGGAGGGAAGGATATATAAAGGATGGATGAAGAGAGGAGGGAAGGAGAGATAAAGGATGGATGAAGAGAGGAGGGAAGGAGAGATAAAGGATGGATGAAGAGATGAGACATGGAGAGATAAAGGATGGATGAAGAGAGGAGACAGGGAGGGATAAAGGATGGATGAAGAGAGGAGGGAAGGAAATATAGAGGATAGAGATGAGACAGGGAGGGAAAAGGGGTCAGAGGATGGAGGGAGAGGAGGGAGGGAGGGAGGGAAGATGGATGAAGGCAGGGCAGGCTCTTACCTGAGATGGTGTACTCGTCACTGTGACTCTCACTAATACGGACCAGAAAGGAGCCATCTTTGTTTTGGGACGCCAGCAGCAGCTTCTCCGCCTTGCCACGGATTATGTTGCCATAGTACCACCTAGAGAGACAGAGAGACACGTGAGTGGACATAGTACCACCTAGAGAGACATGTGAGTGGACATAGTACCACCTAGAGAGACAGAGAGACACGTGAGTGGACATAGTACCACCTAGAGAGACACGTGAGTGGACATAGTACCACCTAGAGAGACACGTGAGTGGACATAGTACCACCTAGAGAGACACGTGAGTGGTCATAGTACCACCTAGAGAGACACGTGAGTGGACATAGTACCACCTAGAGAGACACGCGAGTGGACATAGTACCACCTAGAGAGACATGTGAGTGGACATAGTACCACCTAGAGAGACACGTGAGTGGACAGACAAGACAAAGGCAGACAGATGGACTGATCAGTTTATGAATGGGTATATGACAATAGGAGAGGAAGACAAAAGTGTGGGTATGTAAAGACGTACAGACAGACGAACAAACAAACACACACTAGTAGTCCGTGAACAAACACACTAGACACATCCTAGTGCTCACTCTCACACACACACACACATCGACAGACACATGCACACACTTATGGACACATATGCAGCATGCGCACAAATATTCACAATGAGCACATGGCAAGGTGAGAATCAGAGAATCAAGAAAGAGGTAGAGATTACATTAGACAATTTAGCTACTGTTTAGCTACTGTATATGGTGGGCCTACAACTTAACTACAATCCTAACCAGTTTGAAATGCTCAGATCCAGTAACTGGCCGTTAAACCACAAGGAAGCTCAAACTCATTTGATCCAGTAACTGGCCTATAAACCACAACAAGGAAGCTCAACATCTTTGATCTAGTAGCGGCTCCCGTGGGAGAGGTCACTAACAGTTCCTTAGTTTTTCGGGCGTTGACTTGGATGTTTGTAACCAACCCGTATTTACTTTTACTATCTGGAGAGGGTGGCGCCTGGCACGTTTCCATGACACTCAGGTTTCAGTGAAACTGCCAAGGTGAGAGGGTAGCACTGAGGAACACAATGACTGCCAAGGTGAGAGGGCAGCACTGAGGAACACAATGACTAGGACTCGCCAGGTCCTTGCTAAGAAGGTTATCAATGGAACTGAAATCATTTAAAGGCCCAGTTAGTGATCCAAATGTAAACACTTTTTTTTTTTTTTTCTTTATTTTGTGCTACAGATCAAATTCCTCAGTGCTGTGGCTATTCATCCTGGGGTCCATAACACGTCAAATACAGTTAGAGAGACTTACATTATACACTCGGAACATTCACATGGCATACAGACAAATTATGCCTGGAAGGAATAACTTGGATTTCTTAAACTGAGAAGTTTTGTCGAGTCATATATGCAGATTGTTCAACCTATCGTCTCTTACTCGACACATCTCCATCTAGGAAACATCGTAATGGAAATGTATTTTCAGTTGCATATTACTTTGGTGCGAAACCAAAACTAATAATAATATGCAAGCTCTTTATTTACAAAGACATTTACATATCTACCAGCAGGAATGCATCCCCTCTGCATGTAAGTGTAACCCATCCTAACTATTTTAGGACCAGTGGGGCAGCTATGGCCCGACCGACACCCAGGGACCAACTCCAGTTCTCACACCGGTACCTTGGTCAAGGACAGCCAGCGGCAGGAGCTGCCCAGCAGCGTGCAGGTCTCTCCTGGTGCGGGAGGAGACCCACGCGTCGCTAACACGGGGAGGACATGCTAACTCCACACAGGAAGGCCCCCCGCCGGGGGCCCAGGACCCTCTTGCTGTGAGGCAACAGTGCTGCTAGCCATGGCAATGGAGGACAATGCTCCTGGATGGGTGCGTCAACGAGGCGCTTCAACGAGACGCTTCAACGAGGCGCTTCAACGAGACGCTTCAACGAGGCGCTTCAACGAGGCGCTTCAACGAGGCGATTCAACGAGGCGCTTCAACGAGGCGCTTCAACGAGGCGCTTCAACGAGGCGCTTCAACGAGGCGCTTCAACGAGACGCTTCAACGAGGCGCTTCAACGAGGCGCTTCAACGAGGCGCTTCAATGAGACGTTTCAACGAGGCGCTTCAACGAGGCGCTTCAACGAGGCGCTTCAATGAGACGTTTCAACGAGGCGCTTCAATGAGGCGCTTCAACGAGGCGCTTCAACGAGGCGCTTCAACGAGGCGCTTCAATGAGACGTTTCAACAAGGTGCTTCAACGAGACGCCTCAAAAAGGTGCTTCAACAAGACGCTTCAACGAGGTGCTTCAACGAGGCGCTTCAACGAGATGCCTCAAAAAGGTGCTTCAACAAGACGCTTCAACAAGGTGCTTCAACAAGGAGCTTCAACTCAACCCTCAAGACCCCTACCCTCTGCATCTTCTAACTACACCTTCAAGACCCCCACCCTCCGCATCTTCTAACTACACCCTCAAGACCCCTACCCTCTGCATCTCCTAACTACACCTTCAAGACCCCTACCCTCTGCATCTCCTAACTACACCTTCAAGACCCCTACCCTCTGCATCTCCTAACTACACCTTCAAGACCCCTACGCTCTGCATCTTCTAACTACACACCCTCAAGACCTACATCTTCTAACTACACCCTCAAGACCCCTACCCTCTGCATCTTCTAACTACACCCTCAAGACCCCTACGCTCTGCATCTTCTAACTACACACCCTCAAGACCCCTACCCTCTGCATCTTCTAACTACACCCTCAAGACCCCTACGCTCTGCATCTTCTAACTACACACCCTCAAGACCCCTACGCTCTACATCTTCTAACTACACCCTCAAGACCCCTACGCTCTGCATCTTCTAACTACACACCCTCAAGACCCCTACGCTCTGCATCTTCTAGCTACACCCTCAAGACCCCTACGCTCTGCATCTTCTAACTACACCTTCAAGACCCCTACGCTCTACATCTTCTAACTACACACCCTCAAGACCCCTACGCTCTGCATCTTCTAACTACACACCCTCAAGACGCCTACGCTCTGCATCTTCTAACTACACACCCTCAAGACCCCTACGCTCTGCATCTTGTAACTACACACCCTCAAGACCCCTACGCTCTGCATCTTGTAACTACACACCCTCAAGACCCCTACGCTCTGCATCTTGTAACTACACACCCTCAAGACCCCTACGCTCTGCATCTTGTAACTACACACCCTCAAGACCCCTACCCTCTGCATCTTCTAACTACACACCCTCAAGACCCCTACCCTCTGCATCTTCTAACTACACACCCTCAAGACCCCTACCCTCTGCATCTTCTAACTACACACCCTCAAGACCCCTACCCTCTGCATCTTCTAACTACACACCCTCAAGACCCCTACGCTCTGCATCTTCTAACTACACACCCTCAAGACGCTCTGCATCTTCTAACTACACCCTCAAGACCCCTACCCTCTGCATCTTCTAACTACACACCCTCAAGACCCCTACCCTCTGCATCTTCTAACTACACACCCTCAAGACCCCTACCCTCTGCATCTTCTAACTACACACCCTCAAGACGCTCTGCATCTTCTAACTACACCCTCAAGACCCCTACCCTCTGCACCTCCCGGCCACCTGAGCCCCACTCCTCTTTGGGGTCATTGAAGCAAAGCAAACTAAACCAAACTTCCCACCACAGTCAGGACGGCAGAAATCCACCCAATGTTCCACCGTATATATATCTTTTTTTAACTTTCGTTTTTAGTTGCCCAGGAGAACCAGGCGCCCCGGGTGTCCCTGCGTGCCCAAACTTAAGCACTGTCCCGGGCCTCGCAAGTTCAATGAGCTGCTCCGGTCGGCCTGGAGGCCCGGGGCAGCTCATTGAACTTGCGAGGCCCGGGACAGTGCTTAAGTTTGGGCACGCAGGGACACCCGGGGCGCCTGGTTCTCCTGGGCAACTAAAAACGAAAGTTAAAAAAAGATATATATATATTCTTACTGTATTTTACTATTACAGTAGGCACTATTCTACTCTAGTCTATACTACTACTGTACCTACTGCTACAGTAATATGTCTATACTACTACTATACCTACTATGCTAATTCTGTTTATACTATTTTGCACTTAGAGTGCAGCACTCAAGTTTGGCGCGACTAGACGAACACCACTTACCATTAAGTGCCAGAGTTGTACCCTAACTGCTGACTTGTTGTACACAATTTGTAAGTCGCTTAGGATAAAAGCATCAGCTAAATGGCTAAATGTAAATGCTATAGCCCCCCTATTCTACAAATAAACAACAATTTAGCTACAAAGTGTGCCTCGATTTTCTCTTTTGAGAGGGGATCCCTGACCAAGAAATAGATATATATATATATATTGTCGCCCCCCTTCTGGCCTATGATAGGGATATGTCAGGTTAGTCAGTTGTCAGAGAAACAGCCAAGATACGAGAAACACTATCCTGCAGCATTGTCCTCCTTTACAATGGTGTTTCAGTGAGTGGGCCAAGATGTGTGTAAGTGTGTGTGTGTGTGTGTGTGTGTGTGTGTGTGTGTGTGTGCGTGCGTAAGGGGGGCAGTAACAGTTCAACAGTTATGTCACAACTTCAAGGCAGGTACCACTTAACCACCAATTAAAATCGGAATAAAATTGGCTATCCTTTGGCTAAAATTGGGAAAGGTTGCAGCATTCTCCTGAACATACAGGGTTGACCTTATTTTACATTTCCTAACAAGAGGAGAGGTTTGATTGATTGATTGAAAACTGTATTAACAGATTGCAGAATGGGTACAGTACAGTACAGCACTACAGCTCAATACATACAATTGTTAAGGGGATGCAGACCAGAGAAAGACTTTCGTCTTGTTTACACCAGGGTCCCCCATTTTCAATTCATCATAAAGGTGCAGTTTACAACAAGCCTCTTGGGTGATCTTTGAATTATTATAATTCAATGGGATGTTTAAAACCGCACTTTAATAAACGCTGGCATTTTGAAATGCGTAATAATAACAGTAAAGTTATTAGGTTTAACTATAGGTTAAAGCGACCGGGGCTAGTATTGCGCGCAGGGCAGGAGGACAGCTGACAGTCGGCACTAGACTGTCCTTTCCTTTTCAACAATAACTCACTTGTGTTTGGCGAATTCATCTTGAAGAAGGGCCACATAGTTGGCAGGAACCAAGCCGGACTCCAGCGAGCCGGTGAGCTTCTTGGCCAGCACATAGTCGCCCCGTTTCTCGATCACCGAGAGCTTGTCCCCTTCCTTCACCGTCAGCTCCTCCTCGCTGCGGGCTTCGAAGTCGAACAGCGCGGCGTACAGCTGCATCTGCCGCTTCTTGGGCGACGGCACTCGGATGTCCCCCGACACGGTGCGGATCTCCGCCGGCCGGGCACCGGCGGCACCACCTGCAGCATTGGTATTGTTGTTGGTGTTGGTGGGATAATGGAAGTCGGGCCAGATCCAGTTCCACAGGCAGTTACAACATGGCATACAGCTGCGACAGCAGACATCCATCCTCCCAAACCATCAAGGGTTTATTATTATTATTATTATTATTATTATTATTATTAATAAGAGGGATCGGTGCTATAGGATTTATAGTTTAGTGCCCAACAAACAAGCCTATAGTATAGGCCTGCTGCTAACGACAGCCTAGAGTTTCGAGCCGACTTCTTCTTCCTTCCTTCCTTCTCGTCCTCGCAGCAAACATAGTGCACCGCCAGCAGCAGTAGGAGGAGGTGGTGCAGATTATCCGGAGGAACCGGTTTCTCTCCTCGAGATCATGGATCAGAGATCCGCAACACGGACGCGGAACAGCGGGAGGAGGAGGAGGAGGAGGAGGCGCGCCTCCAGCGCGGAGCTGCAGCGGCACCCTGCTGCACCCAAATGGACCGAATGATTTGAATGACATGGTCCACCTCATCAAGGAGGACCTCGGAGGAGAAAAATGTTAATCCATTATAATCTGGCATAATAATAAACCGAATAGCTTTGTTGTTATCGTTTTCTAAATCTCCAGCCCAGAGTAGCCAAAGCGAAGGCTGAAAGCCCCCAATGCGTAAAACAAGTCTTGTTTTGGTTTGGCACACGGTGGGCAGCGTCCCGCTGATAATGCACCTGCGCACTGCTCTCCTACAACAAGCAGCTCATGCTGGGGGCGGATACAGGAAATAAACCTGCGTGTGCGTGCGTGTGTGTGTGTGTGATCATGTGTGAGAGAGAGAGAGAGAGTATGTGTGTGAGTCCATATGTCTTTCTGGCTCTGCCGCAATTTTCTTTCCCTCGCCTCCTAAATGTGTCAAAGGGTCAGTTCGGTGTTAGCCAGGTCAATGATGGAGCCTGTGTTTGTTTACTATGTACAGCAAATCCCATCAAACCTCTATTGTTCTACCGTAGCGCCATCGTCCAGTCAAACGGATCCCACACAATAATCTGTCAATCAATCAATAATCTGTCAATCAATCATACTCCAATGTATTACTTTGATTGGTGAGCATTGGCACATGCTTATGATCACACTACTATATGACTGACTGACTGTCTGACTGACTGACTGACTGACTGACTGACTGACTGACTGACTGACTGACTGACTGACTGAATGAATGAATGAATGAATGAATGAATGAAAACTTTATTTAACAGATTGCAGAATGAGTACAATACAGTACGGCTCAATACAGACAATTGTTAAGGGGATGCAGACCAGAGAAAGACGTTTGTCTTGTTTCCATCAGGGTCCCCCATTTTTTATTCATAGTGACATTTATGACATACACAACATACATGACATTTATGGCATAGGGACATACATGCCATACAGGTATTTAGTACTGTTACATTTGTGACATGTACGATATGCAAATATACAGTACTGTTACCCATAGATCCTGACAGAGTATATACATATGATGGGGAGGGGACTGTACATTAGGTGGGGGTGGGTGGGTGGGAGAGAAATATACATACGGTGGGGAGAGAATATATACATGCGGTGGGGAGGAGACTGTCTATTAGGTGGGGGTGGGGGGGTTGGACATTTACGGTGGCCAGTTTCGAATTGCAGCCTCCCGTAGGTGCTCTTTAAGAGCGGTTTTGAATGTGGGTAGGGATTCACATTCCTTTACAGCTTTGGGTAGGGCGTTCCACATTGATGTGGCATAATTGCGAAATGTGTTTATGTGACGGATCATATTGGTCTGCGTTGTGTTGATGTTAAATGTTAATGTCCCGAGGGGGAGTCGAACAGGGGACTCCCGCGCCGCGGGCGACGACACAGGCCGCTGCACTAAGAAGTGAATTCACTGCTAACTACCGTACCTATGCGTCTGTTAACCCTGTTATGAGGAAGTGAGTTTAACTTACCAGCCCGCAATGCCACAGTCACTCGTCAACACCCCTGTTTCCGTGACTGTGGACATACCCACGGGCTTCCCTGTTACATTTAGTCCCTTGTTTGAGCCGAATCTGGGTTTAACATGATTTGTTGAGCTTCCTCTGGTGTTGTGGTCGTGGTATTCACTGACCTTTGGGAAGTATTTTGACATGTACATGGGTACCTTAGTCGTATAGTGTATCTTGTAGACCAGGCCCATTGCAAGTTGCTGTACTCTGTCGTCTACTCTAAGCCATCCTATAGATTGTCAAAGTGGGCAGGGGTGAGGTGGGTTCTAGGGGTAAGGTCAAGTAGAAGTCTGACCAGTTTGTTTTGTGATGTTTGTAATCTTGTTTTTAGCGCCTTTGAGGTGCTTTGGTACCATGAGGTGCAAGCATAGTCGTAGTACCCTTGAGTGAGTGCTCCTGCCAGAGTCTTCAGAGTATTCTTGTTTACCAGAGAGGAGATCTGGTACAAGAATCTAGTTCGTTGGTTGACTTTTTTTATTACCTTGGATGCCATTTTGTCACAGGAAAGATTTGCCTCTAGGATGGAACCTAGGTATGGAATTTCATCTTTCCTTGTGACAATATTGTCACCCACTGTAACTGAGAAGCCGTCGGTCTTGCTGAGTTTGTTATTTGATCCGAAGAGAATGGACTCTGTTTTACGCAGGTGTAATGATAGTTTGTTATCAGCGAGCCAGGTGCAGATTCTGCCGAGTTCAGAGCTGAGGGTTTTTTCAACCTGTAACTTGTTCTTGTCAGAGACCAGCAGGGCTGAGTCGTCCGCAAACAAGAACAAGTTGCAGTCACAAGCTGACGACATGTCATTTGCATAAATTAGGAACAGTAGCGGTCCTAGTATGCTTCCTTGTGGAACACCACAGCTCACTGTGAGGGTGGGGGGGGGGGGGGGGGGGGGGGTAGAACCATCTGTTCTCAAGGTAGGATTGCATCAGTATGAGTTTGCTTCCAAACATTATCAGACCCAGTAGAATAACTTCCCATAGCGCTACTCTAATAGATAATATATTTTGTAACAGTTTTGGTAACACCATTAGTGGATTATTAATCAATGACATTTCGGACCATTTACCTGTGTTTACGGTGTATGAAGTTAATTACAAAAAGAATAGAACAGACACCGCACCCAAATATATACGGGTTAAGACTGATAACTCAATGAATGCCCTTAAGAATGAGTTAATGGTCCAGCATTGGGAAACTGTGTACCTAGAACAGGACACTGATGCTGCTTATGAGTCCTTTCTGGATATATTCATGAATCTGTACAATAAGCATTGCCCATTAGTCAAATGTAACAGGAAAAATTACTGTACAAAACCCTGGTTAACCAAGGGACTGATGAACGCCAGTAAAAAGAAAAACCTTTTGTATAAGCAATTTATTACAAATAGGACGGATGAGTCTGAATTGAAATATAAACTATATAAAAACAAACTAACCAATATTATGACTATGAGGAATTGTAAAAAGGTTTTTTATGCCAACTTACTAGAAAGGAATAAACAGGATAGCAAGGGTATTTGGAAAGTGCTTAATGACATAATAAGAAAAGGGCCAAAAGGTGGACTGTATCCAAATTACTTCATTGCAGACGGCAGGAAAAGTAGTAATATGGAGGAAGTGGCCGATGGCTTTAACAAGTTATATTTCGTATCTGGCTTATCGCGTCCCGCTCTTAAGCCTATTGAGATACCCCTTATCTCCTGTACCTACTGTACTCCACCACGAAAACAACTTGTACACCCACACCTGACCGGGTCCCGCCTCTATGGAGGCGTAGCCTATAAGACCATGGCCATGGTCACCAACACCCTTCCTCTATTTTCGTTCCATCATATTGGATGCAGTGCACCTTATGTAACTAGTAGTATGAAAAAGATTGGAGGAATGTTGAAAGCTTACCGGAGGTTTGTTGCCCCTGGCATCTTCGAAGCATGTTCAGCGACACGACGGGCCTATGTTGATGTTTCCTCGTCTGACGACAGCAGATCGAGGGGCAGCGTACATGGTTTGGCTATCGGGCCGGCTTGTACAATGGTGAGCCCTGTGTCATCAGGCACAGGTATTAGTGTTAGTAATGCTGGGTTGTTGTTACACAACCATGTTGTGTGTCGGCGCCAGGGGGGGATGGTTTGGTGAACGTTCACTGTGGTGAACGGGTTCCAAACGGTCCTGCAAGCGTGCTGTTAAACAACTAATGCTAGCTGTTACAAAGGATCAGATTAAACCGAATATATATATTTATTTATTGATATATATTGCATAGTATTTGTATATCGTTTGATATCCCTTGTATATTCCTTGTACATATACACGGAATATCCCTTTAGCCCAGACCATAATATTTCATTCTCCTATTGGACAGCGGTCCACCGGCGCCAGGGACCGGCCTCCGGAGTCAGGTTCAAAGTCACCGTCAAGACGTGTCTGGACATGCCCGGCCTTGCCCAGGGATACGCGACAGAAATGAGATTGGAACTAGTTTGTTCACCGTGCGTATAAATACGGCGCAGGTGAATATAGAAGCCCCTTACCCCCTTCGTCCATTTAGTATGTTACCGATAAGTTGAAGCCTCACCCACGATACAACGTGCGGTGAAGTATGGCCTGTTTGGCCCCAGAATAGAGCATTGAGACCGCGTGCGAATTAATAACTGAATTGTCAGAGTTTGGCGCTATACCGTCGAGTGCGACATATTTCTATTAAGTCAATAATAGTCTATTTGTGTATAGTGTATCGTGCGGTTAAAGTTCTACAGTGACCAGCATCTCCAACGCTTCCTCGTATTAGCTAGAGTTCTTATCCAGGCTGGGCTGACCACATGGCGCTTTCACCCGAGGAGACCTAGACGAGAACCGTATGGACATGTACACTGGATTAATCTACCCGACGACTACATAGCCCTTTGCGGCTGGAATATATTTGCTTTGGTCCTGTGATTTATGGAGCGGATAATCGCCGACGCCTGCACGTGTTGGATTTACCCCGCGAGGAGTCAAGTCGAGTCGGCGCCTCAGAGAGCCTGAGGCCGACTAGCTTTCTTCACTGTGGAGCTACAGTCTACAGTCTACGGAGAACAGCTGTATTCGTCTGTGGATCAAGAGGCTACTGCACCGGCTTCTGTACCTGAAGTCTCCTTAGTCATCGTTGACCAGATGTCCTACTACCGACAGATCTTCTACCCCTGCTGGCTTACAACCAGGGGGAACCCCCTTCCAGTATCTCCCGCTATATTACTAGTGTACCATAGATATAATTCCCTAAGATTCAGGTTGTATAATTACCTCCTGCGTAACCAGAGAATGGACATTCATTATTGATTTGCCTACGCATATTCCTTTGCCTTACAAGTGCATTCAAAGAATAATGTAAAGTATCCTATGTACCTTTTGCTCCATTAAATACTTGATTATACCTTTGTTTGGAACCGATTTCATTGTGGGAAGTGTTCATCATATTCATATATCGTGTACTGTATGGCCAGTAATTAAAGTACATAAAGCGGTAGTGGTTTAATGATACCATACTTATCAATACAGTCAGGGAATTGTACCCCTCAGTTACACTAGCTACATGCTAATACTAATGCTACATGCTGAACACTACTGCTACGCTGTTCTAATGTCTCCGCCGTGAGATGTTGTCACTTCACCCTCCTCTTGCCCGGTTCATCAATGAAGGTCAGTCGGTAGCTGTTGTGGGGGTTTTGCTGAGTCCTATTTACCTTTTTACGGGTAAATGGGTTGACAACAGGGTAGGCCGTGGCTAGGTAGCCTAGCCAAGTACGTTACCTTTGTGTTCCGGCGGGGTCTGTTGAACGGTGTCCCCATCTGGGAGCCGATGCGTGAGCTCGGCGGTGTAGCAGTAGAGCTATACTACTGCAGGATGGGACTTAACGGCGGGTTATGGCTCAGCTGGCTAGTTCCTATCCACATTGGCGTCAGGTAGTGGCGCTATGGGTCCAGCCGACATTGTAAACATGTTGCATGTTTGTGCGCAGGCGGTTGTTGATCTGGGTTCCATATCGCCTCACGCTATGCGGGGGGGCTTTGTTTACCTTTTTTGGTAAATGGGCTAAGCTAGGGCTGGTGTGCTGTTGTGAATATTTTGAATGAAGGCGGGACTAGTTCGCTCTGATCGCCTCCCCTTAACGTGTGTATATGGGCTTGCTCATTCTACAGTATTTTGTGGTTTAGTTCTTTTATTCATTTAACCCTTTCATGGTGCACACCACAGTGGAGGTTGCGGTTTGCAACCACCAATGGTGCTCCGTGTTAACATCAGTCCTTTGCTTTTGACATATTGAAACAGTGCCCCGCCCGGCCGACGCCATGGGTGGGTCGGCCTGGCGAGTGGCTGGTGGGCTGCTAAAGCCTGTACCGCCACGGTATGGAATTGGCAGCGATTAGAACTGTGTTCGAATTGCTGTTTTTTCTATCAAAAAAATTGTGTCTGGTGGCGGGGCCTTGAGGGCCAGCCGACGTCGACACATCGCGCGAGGTTGTTGACGTTATTAGCTTTGACCTAGCCGCAAGCTATAACCGCTCAGGGTTCCCCTCTCCGCAGGGGATTTTGGTCTTCTGCTTGAGCGCAGGCGGTATTGTCCTAGGCCCCACACCGCCTCACACCGCGCAGCCAGAAGAAGAGAGAGCACGGCCTCGTCAGCGGCGATGACGAGGCCCTCGACAGGCGGCTATGTTTTCCTCCGCCAGAGGTATCCTGGGCATTGATTCGACAGGTGTCCACAAGGCCGACAGCCTTGCGGCCGAGGGATCGGCCATGTTGGATGGGTTTGGCTTGAACAACAAGCCGTCACCGTCCTGCCGCGAGCAGCCCGCTCTCCGATCACTCCCTTCCCCAACACCAGCGGAAAAAGTGGGCTCTGATTGTTTCCTTTGGCTGCGGGCCGCGTGCCTTCGTTGAAGCGCGGGCGGCCCCACTTTTCGCTTCTCATGGGGACAGGGGCTGACACCCAGTTGATGGCTGAGCCTGGGTCTGTCCGTGAGAATGTTGTGCTGTCAAGCGGCTCCCACACCATAAGCTGTGTTGGTTGAGCCTGGTGTTACGTCTGTCAACTATAAGTGTTGTCAGCAGGGGGGCTCGAAACCTTTTGAGGCACACAGTGCGGGCTTCCCCGGCCTCGCCTTCGCCAGGCCAGGTATCATGTTGGTGCCTCCCACTCCTGAAAGATTGGCAGTGGTCTCGCAGGCACACGTGATTTGGGTGGTAGTAATATCACTGCAGGGCTACGGTGTGTAGGAACCTATGGGGTCCTTACACCTTGCATGTCCGGCTGCAGAACAACTCCTCAGCATGTTCTGGAGGGGTGTTCAGTGGGGGGGCTTTTTTCACCTAGAAAGCCCCCCGTATCAAACCGGCCCTTTCTGTCGGGGTCCCCCCTTGGGTGCGATTGCCTCATGGGTGGTGTCAGGGTCAGATGTCCCGACACGGAACGCTCTGCTCGCACGGTTCCAGGGTTGGCTACGCACAGCGGGTGGGACCGGGCCGACTATCTACAGTTCCTGGCGGACCTGCGCCACATGGCGGCGGGTGCGTTGGGAGTGTCATCACATATGACTACGGCAGTACCATATGTCGAGGTGGATGGAGAGAACGCTAAGGCGGGGACTTGTGTTTACACAACCCCACCCGTTTTCGGGTTTGGTACAGACCCTATTGTCAGGGTCTCCAGCAGTGACAGCTCTGGTCAACGAGATCCAATCTCTGTGGACGAAGCAAGCCATCGTCGTGGCGTTCTCCTCCCGGTGTTCTCTGGTGCCTGAGAAATCGGGAGGGGGGGTGTCAGACCCAGGCTGGACCTGTCCCATGGGAAGGTTCAGCATTTTTTGGATCGTCTCCTACCTGTTGAACACTGTCAGGTGGGGGTCTGGTTCTCCTCCATAGACCTGTAGGATGCGTATGCGCATCTCCGATCTTCCATCCTAGGGCTTACCTACGCTTCCTTTGCAGGGTTAGCGTATGAGTACCAGAGGCTGCCGTTCGGTTTTCTCTGGCTCCCCGCATCTTCACCAAGTGCGTTGAGGCCGCACTGGGGCCTCTGCGTCGTCAGGGGTTACGGAGTGTATTCTACCCTGACGACGTTCTGGTCCTTCGCGGTCAAGGTGGATCGTCAGGTCTCGTACCAGGCAGGTCCCTACCAGCCTGGGGTTTGCTATAGACTGGAAGTAGAGTACTCCTCTTCCCAGTCAACGGTTGGAGGTCTATGGGCATCCCTCTCAGAGCGTGTTGTCAACACGCTCGGGAGGTTCCGTCCTAGGACGGTTACGGCGCTGTCACACGTCACGTTTTTCACCGACGCCTCCATTGACGCGTCGGGCCAACGCAGTAGGGGGCAGCTGGAAAACCATGCTGCCCGGTCTGCGCTACGTTCAATGTGTTGGTATTGAAAGCGGTCCTTCTGGTCCTCAAACGGTGTTGATCAGGACGGACAATACGACGTCAGTGTCGTATATCGACAGACAGGGAGGAGTACGCTCCCCCCGTCTGCACCAGGCGGCGGGCGGCTGGCTATGGGCGTCCTCCATCTGCGTGGCCTGAGGGCTCCCTACATCCCCGGCAGGGAGAATGTGGGTACAGGTGTACTGTCGCGGGGCGGTCCTCATCCTGACGGGTGGGGATTACGTCTGGACATAGCCAGGCAGGTCTGTGACCGATGCCGTGCCGCCTGGGATTCTTCCCCATACATCTGTTAGGTCAGTTGTTGGGACGGGTACGTTGAGGGGCGCAGGTTCTTGATCCTGATGGTGTTACCATCCGGAATGCGCATGCTCCCTCCACTGTCACGCTTTACGCGGGCAGATGACGTATGTTCCAAGTGTGGTGTAAGGCGGGGGGCCGGGACCCAGTCTCCTGCCCCCTGGATGCTGTCCTTAGTTACCTCCAGTCTCTCCTTGATAGACTGTCGGCTTCGACGGTGAGGGTATATGCAGCAGCTATATCCTCCTATCATGAGGGATTTGAGGGGATGTCTTGTTCAGCCACCCTCTTGTGACGCGTTTCCTGCTTGGCGCCTGACGCGTTAAGCCGGTGCAACGCTCCTTGGCTCCGACTTGGGATCTTCAATTGGTCCTCGGTCGGTTGTCCTTGGCCCCGTTTGAGCCGCTCGAGCAGGCGCCGTTGGAACAGCGGTCGTTCAAGACCGCGTTCTTGCTGGCCGTCACCTCCGCTGAACGCGTGGGTGTGCTTTGTGCTCTCTCGGTACGTCCAGAGTGCCTGTCTTTCGTCCGATTGCGGTGCCACTCTGCGGCCTAATCCTGCCTTCGTGCCTGTAAATATCCGGAGTTCTTCCGCTCCAGGGATATTGTGGTTCAGGCGTTTCATCTGCCTCCTCACGCTAGTGAGTTATATGCAGGCCTTCACCTGTCATGTCCGGTCCGTGCTTTGGGAATTACCTCAGCCGTACTCAGGACCTCGGGGTCACCGTTCAGCTTTTTGTCTGTCACGGTGGTTCTCATGCCGGTAAGGCACTATCGAACAACGCCTGTCCCATTGGTTGTGCGAGGGCATTGCCCTCTGCTACACGTTGGCTGGGCAGGATCCCCCTGGGGGCGTCAGGGCGCACTCCACTCTTGGGGTGGCTGCCTCTGCCGCTCTCCTGGGTGGGGCTTCGGTGGAGGATCATGGTCCTCTCCGGGCCCCTTTATAAGGTTTTACCTCATGGACATGACCGGGGGTTCTGTCTCCCAGGGGGTTCTGGGGTCTGTGGCCTTTCCTGCTTCCCGTCCTTTGGTGTGTGGGTATGGGCCACAGTGTGTTAGGTCACACGTGGTTCCGCCTGTGCTGTGTGTTCAAGGGGTTCTAGTTCCCTCTTGCTCGCACTCAGGTGGAGTTGACTGCGCCCCCCCTTCATTAGGAAGGATGGGGTGACAGGGCTCCCCGAACCCCTTGATGTGGGCTTACGGGTCCTCAGGGGGTACATCTGTCGGGTGTCGCGTCCGCTCTAACCCATATCTCAATAGGCTTAAGAGCGGGACGCGATAAGCCAGATACGAAATATAACGATAGGTTATGTATATAACCTAGTTATATGAGTACTGGCTGAGCGTCCCGCTCTTAAGCGGCCCTGAGTTCCCTTTTGAGGGATCTTTTACTGGAACGGGATTTTGGCGAGGAAGGGTGTGTTGGTGACCATGGCCATGGTCTTATAGGCTACGCCTCCATAGAGGCGGGACCCGGTCAGGGTGTACAAGTTGTTTTCGTGGTGGAGTACAGTAGGTACAGGAGATAAGGGGTATCTCAATAGGCTTAAGAGCGGGACGCTCAGCCAGTACTCATATAACTAGGTTATATACATAACCTATCGTTCTTTGTAGGGGTTGGACCTAGTCTAGCTGAAAAAATCACAGAGAGCGGTCCGACACTAAGTGTGGGTGTAGAAGACTCAATCCATAGAAATCAAAGCTCCATGTTTCTTACTCCAACAGATGGAAATGCAATCATGGCCATACTCAGGAACTGTAAAAATAAAACATCAACGGATTGTAATGACATTGACATGACTGTGATTAAGAACGTAGCGGAAGGATTTGTAGAACCATTCACACATATCTGTAATTTGTCGTTACAATCGGGAATATTTCCTCGTATGATAAACTGCAAAAGTATTACCGATATTTAAAACAGGGGACAAACACCAGTTTACAAATTATAGGCCGGTTTCTCTGCTTCCCCAATTTTCTAAGATTCTGGAGAAGATTTATGTAAAAAGACTTGAAGAGTTCATTGAGAAACACAAATTGCTGATTGACAGCCAATATGGCTTCAGGAGGAATAGATCCACCACCATGGCCCTCATTGAGCTAATAGAGGAAATAACAACTTCAATTGACAAAAAACACCATGTACTGGGAATTTTTATTGACCTTCAAAAAGCTTTCGATACGATTGGCCATAGTATTTTAATTAAAAAGATGGAAAGATATGGCATTAGGGGTATAGCATTGGAATGGATTAAAAGTTACTTGAGTAACAGGAATCAATTTGTTCAAATGGGCAGTGCCATCTCAACAAACAGGAATATTAGGTGTGGCTTACCACAAGGTTCAATTCTGGGTCCAGTTTTGTTTCTTTTGTACATTAATGATATCTGTAAAGTATCTGAAACAATGAAATTTGTGCTATTTGCAGATGGTCTGCAGCTAGACTAGGTCCAACCCCTACAAAGAACGATAGGTTATGTATATATATATTATTTGCTCTGGTGAGAGTTTACAACAGATTCTGAATGAAACCATGACTGAATTGGTAAAATTAAAAAAGTGGTTTGACAAAAACAGATTGTCTCTAAACTTGAACAAAACAAAACTAATGATTTTTGGAAATCGTAATTATGACACACCGATCCAAGTTACGATAGATGATACCGTTATTGAAAGAGTACAGCAAACCACTTTTTTAGGAGTGATCATAAATAAGAAAATTTGTTGGAAGCCTCACATAAGCCATGTAAGAACAAAAATTTCAAAGAGTGTGGGTATTATGTGGAGGTCAAGGTACCAACAATCTTCTGTTATCTTATATAATGCTTTGGTCCTTCCATATTTGAATTATTGTGTTGAGGTGTGGGGAAATACCTATGAAACCAACCTACTTCCTTTGGTAATGCTCCAAAAAAGAGCAATTAGGATTGTAACAAATGAGAGCTACAAAGCACATACAAATTCTTTGTTTTTAAAACTTTCAGTTCCGAAATTAAAGGACCTGGTGTATTACAAAACTGCCCAGTTCATGTACAGAGTCATTCACCACAGCCTTCCTCACAAGATACAGAAATTGTTCTGTGAGAGAGCTGGACTCCAAAGATATAACCTTAGAGGGAAACTCAAACTGGAACAGCAATCTTCAAGACTAACCAGGAAGGCTATGTGTATTTCTCTGTGTGGAGTTACCTTGTGGAATAATCTGGAGGAGGAGATCAAATCCAGTCAATCCATAAATATATTAAAGAGGAAGTTCAAAATGATGGTGTTCACAAAATATACCAGGGAGGAAGACCAACGTATTGTATGAGAATGATTTGAAGGGTGACATGAGAGTATAGTCTAGCGTGTGTGTGTGTGTGTGCATGTGTGATTGTGTTGTGTGTAGTTGAAGTATTTGCAAATTGTATTGTATTATATGTATTGGTAATCGTGTCATATACTTGCTGAAGTATATATAATATTATATATAATATAGTTATTGATGGGGGATGGAAACATATAAGCTTTGCTTCTTCCATCTCCTTTTCAAACAGTGTATAGTTTCTGGCTGTTTTATTTTTTAACTTTTTGGGGGGGGGTTCCTCTTTTCCCATTTCATTTATTTTCAAATGTTGTTTTGCCGGACAATGGTAAATGTAGCCAAACTAACACTGTGGTTTGAAATAAAACGATTGAATCTTGAATCTTGCATCCAGCTCACTGATAAACTATCAAAACCCATTGCTTTTAGCTTGTCAATCAGAATGGAGTGATTGACAGTGTCGAAGGCCTTTTGTAGGTCCAGCATGACCATGCCGCAGTATTTGCCCACGTCCATCTCTTGTTTGATGCGTCGTTCAAATAGAGGAGGCATGTGTCAGTGGAGTGGGATGTTCTGAAGCCAGATTGGAATTCGTAGATTAGATTTTTTTCCGCCAGGTACTTTTCGACCTGTTCGTAGACTATTTTCTCCATGACTTTCGAGATGGAGGTAAGAATAGAAACAGGGCGGTAGTTGCCTGGGTCTAATTCCCTGCCCTTTTTGTGCAGAGGGGTCACTCTCGCAATTTTAAAGTCCTTGGGGACGTGTCCCTGTTTTATAGAGAGGTTTATTATGTGTGTGATGCTGACTGGGGTGATGGCGGCTGCTGCGTCTCTGAGGAATTTGGAGGGGATGTTGTCATGGCCAGTGGCCTTGTTATAGGTTGGAGGGCGCTCAGTTTTTTGAGTACCTCATCGGTTGTTACCATTTCTAGTTTGAAGTCGTCTTTGCGGACCCCTAGGTTTTTGTAGTATGCTACTATGTGTTCTACCCCATAATGCCCTGAGTGGGAGGGTAGTTTGTTTACCAGTGTTGTGGCTATGTTTGTGAAGAAGATGTTTAAGTAATTGGCTACATCCAGCTTGTCTGTGATGAGCGTGTTGTCCGTCTTTATGTTTATGTTTGAGAATCTGGCTTTACGTTTTTTTACTGCAGCCTATAGTTGATTATTGAGTAATTTCCAAAGTTCACGTGGTTTGTTTTTGTTTTCTTCCGTTTTGGCATTGATGACATTTTTTAGTTTACGGTTTTGATCATGGTGTGTTTTACGCCATTTCTTAGTCTGTTTCTTTGAATTTTTTTGTTCAACCACGTGGGCTTGGAGTTCACCGTTTGAGCTTTTGGAAAGCTTTGTCTGACTTTTATGAAGTTCATGACCGTAATAAACGACTAACTTTGTTGTCGATATGTCTTTGCACCGATATCAGTATCAGAAGAGACACAATCATTATTACAGGAGAGGAGTAAAGACACGCCACGTGATTCCAATAATGATGCAATATGTGCACAACAGTCTAACGAGTGAATAAACAGAATACACACAAATTCACACAAGAACACCATGTGAGTCAGTTGGATGCCCTCGGGGCTCGAGCTTGACATTACTTACCATGTGTTTATTTAGACTAGAGTAAACCTCCATTTGGAGTCCAGCAAGGCGGTGAACTGCTAACTAGTCCATGTAGTGCCATATAAATACACTAACTATACCTGTTTTGTGGTATTTATCGTATACCTGTTTTGTGGTATTTACTATCAGCCTTTACAATCATAGAACTTTACGAGCAAGTGGGATACAGTTTAGGCCACTACTGCCTGTGCACCCCACCTCTTAAACTACCACGCACGACACGCACGCTGTGCACTAGCAGCCACTTTAACACTTTAACATGAGCGGGCACACACTCATGCCGCACTCACCCACACTTATTGCCAAAAGGAAAGGCCACTTTAAATTAGTATAGCAACAGTAACAGTGTATTGCACTACCAAAGCTACCTAGCATGTCCTATATGCTCTGTAAATAACTATGTACAGATACCGAGATGTCACACCATGTTACCTGTTACCTGTTTATTGCACAATGTTGTTTTTATTGGATTCTATTATATGTTGTACCACTGTATTGCACATCGTTGCGGGCAAGACCACCCGCATTTCATTGTATACTTGTATGCCGTGACAAATACAACTCTTGACTTGACTTGACTTGACCACTACTACACCACTAGTAAAACATCAATTCATAGTATTCGATTGTAGACATCGTGGTCACAAACAACAGGTGATTGTAATGGAATAGCAGGCGATTATCATTAAATGACAATCGTGGCCGATGAACTGCAAGTCCCGACGCCATATTGTTGTCTGGCAAAACACATCAGATTCAGAGATTCAGATTATTTTACTGTCACACCTTTTTTAAATGTACATACATTCAGGAAAACGTGAGATGCTTGTTTTTCTCGGCTCCTCGACCATAGTAGATTTGTAAACGTAGTACACAACATATATTCTATCTATACAAACTATAACTATAAACTATAGCTATAAACTTTAAACTAAATAAGCTAAAAAAAATAAAAAAATAAAAGTTCTAACCCTAACTAACCTTACTGTCATGCACTTGTCCTAATAAACTAACCTACACTGTAACACGCAACACTGTGATGAACATTGTTACTCAGCTGATAGAGTTGTGCCCTTCCTGATGACTTGTCGTACAGAACTTGTAGGTCGCTTTGGATAAAAGCGTCAGCTAAATGACTAAATGTAAATGTAAATAAACTATAAACTAAACATAATACACAATGTATATTCTATCTATACAAACTATGCAATACAAGGTATATGTTAGCAGCAGTGTGTTCGTCTAATAAGTGTGCGGTGTGTCATCGTGAGAATGCTATGAAAGAAAGAAATAGTATAATTTATAAAATGTAATTTTATAAATAGACAGATTTTCACCATCAATCAAATTTGTTGTATTGTTTACTAATGTAATGACCGTAAGTCCTTCTCTAAAGCCCGGAAGTCCCGCCTCTATTATAGTAGTGTGTGTGTGTGTGTGTGTGTGTGTGTGTTTCCCCCTCCCCCCAGATAATAGCATCATATGTAGGCCAAGTGGAGATAGAAGGCTACACACTTGCTCCTTATGCAGGCTAACCTTTATCTGACATCTGTATGTAGCCTAATTATGTTTGCTATAGAAATATAATCTGCACAAGTATATCTGGATAACCGATTTATCTGTATATGCCAGTGAACATAAAGTATGTGAAATATTGTTTTATTTATCCAAATATTTAGAATTGTTATGCCATTTTATTGCTGTATAGTTGTGCCAACAATGTTACAATTTTAATAAAGTTCTTTGCATCTTTCAACGCAATCCCTCACTCGTTCCTATTCCATGTTAATTTACAGTGAACTTTACTTGACCTCAGCTTTTTGAGTCAGTAGCGCCACCACTGGTGTGATGTGTGTGAACCTGCAGGGCGTTGCTGAAAAAGAGCACCTGCGCTGCTTCTAGGCATAGCAGCCAATTAAAAAAATGCTGGAACTCTATTTTCAGGTCAGTTATTTTTTTACATTTTGGTACTCTATTTATCTCTTGTCAATTTTGACTCAAACTAAATATTTGTCAGTTGCTGTTATAGAACCCAATATTAACCCACTGAGCAGCAGTGGCTCAGGAGGTAGAGCCGTCGTCCCGTAATCTGACGGTTCCCCAGTTCAATTCCGACTCATGGCAGCGTGTCAAAGTGTCCATGAGCAAGACACAGACACTTTTAACCCCTAACTGCTCCCGATGAGCAGGTTGGCACCTTACATGGTTGCCTCCACCGCCGGTGTGTCAATGTGTTGTAAAGCGTTTTGGATTAAAAAAAAATAAACGCTCTATAAATGCAGTCCATTTACCATTTACTTATGGTGGGTATGAGGGATTGAAGTTAGTAAGCAAAAAGCTGGTACATTTTAGGCTATGGCTGCCTGGTAAATCTATTATTTATACTTTCCACAGGTAGCCAGTTTGTCTGCAGTCAAAACCTATTTTGCTCTAAAGACTTGTTTTGGCAGGTTCACTTATTATTATTATTCTTTTTCTATTTAAACATGGCCTGGCATGATCAAGCCCAGATTAAGAATTCAGAGGCCTCTGGGCCAGACTCTTGTGGAGGCCCCCACACACACATACACGTGCACGCACGCACAGTGGCGTTTTTATATGTAAAACATTGGTGGGGCAGCCACTAACCAAGGCTACATACCAGGCAAACTACAGTAATCAAAATGACAGTAATCGTTGTTCGCAAATTTCGTAAGCCTGCATTGTTAGTCATGAAAGCAAATTAATCTGTCCACGCTGAATTAAACCCTCTATTTTCCTCAGACTTTCCTTTTTTTTGGATTTATCCATGGTTAGCTTACTGGGGGGTCGGAAACTCAAGATTAGCCACTTGCAGACGGCAGGGAGAGGCACGGGGTGTGACGTACTGTATATTTTAGTTGATGAAATATTTTTTCATTTCAGTGTCACAGTATGACATCAATCTCCCCTCGTCACTAGAGGCCCACGGGCCGCGGCCCAAACGGCCCGGTCGTTAATCCGGCCCTGGGCATGATCTTGACTAGTATACAGGCCCATAACTTCACTGATCGCTTTAGCGTTGAGAAACTTAGCTCTCCAGGCTCCAACACACTCCAAAGGGGCGAGTATTTTAGCCTTCAAAGACCCGCAACACATGTCCAGAAAGCTCACAGTATAATCAGATGTGTCTTCGTAGAGAATCAGAACATTGATAATAACATTATAATGAAAGTTTCATAGGCGTAGTTTTATAGACCATATTTATTGTAAGGTATAATATAATTGATAGGGCATACAGACCCTCATCTGCACCTTTGATCACACCGTTTACTTGCTCATATTCTTATATTCAGAGTTATTTATATAGTTTACACTGCTTATTTTTATCTTTATAATTATATTGCCTATATATTTATGTCTTCTACGATTACCCTGCCCATACCTGTACCTCCCCTCCCCCCTCTGCTTTGGTGCCTAAATTTCCCCAAGGGGATCAATAAAGGAATATCTTATCTTATCTTCATCTTAACCCCAACAGCATGTTTATCAGTTGAAAGGGTGAAAACACTCGACAAACCACTAGAAGGACAAAGAAGACAAACACAGCATTCTCCGTTTGATAGATAGCACACCGTTTTATTAGTATATTTAGCTTTGTGACGTACAGCTTGGGAGAGAACAAAAACAAAACAAAAATGGTCACAATTCTTAAAGTCTGGAAACATTTCAACCTTAGCAGTGACATCACACGAAAAAAAAAAAAAAAAAAAGCTCCATTTTTAGATCATTGATTTGTTTTGTCGTGGACCAGAGTGATATGTTGTCGTCGGGTCAAAACAACCGCGCCCGTCCTGCTCGCGAGAGTCGGCAACAAACAGAAAAAAATATATGGATTTCCTTTTTTTTCTTTCTTTTCCTTCTTTTTTTTCTCCATGATCTTTTAAGTTGCTTCACATATATAATATCAACACTTTTCTAAAGAATCAAAATATTTAGCCACACGTACTAAAAAAAAAAAAAAAAAAGGTATTCACTGTTATATATAATAACACAATAAATATAAAAAAGAATAATCATTTTTGATATAATTTATATGGTATTCAAAGGGAGGGAAATGGGCCTTCAGTAATAGACGTGTTTTTACAAAAAGTCATGTCCTTTTTTCCTGAGGTTTTATTTTTTTTTCATATGCAGTTAAAAGTTTTGCTAAGTATACTAACAGGCTAAGAAAACCCAGCAACCGGGTCTGGCAATGGCTTATCATTCACTGAGGAATAAATTCTACTGTTTTGTAGTGGAACCAGTAGAAGCCCATTGTGGCCCCACTGTGTGACTGGTGTGTGTGCCATGGAGTTCGCTCAGGGGTTAAAGGTCAGTCCCCCGTAAGCCAAACGAACACACAACCCCCCCCCCCCAAACCCTCCCTCCCTGTTCCCAAACAATCGGTTTGTTAACAATAGGCAAACGTGTAAAACGGAGATAACTATGTGTTTAGACGTAGTCCCATTTCCCTTCAGTGTGGTAAGTAGGAGAATTAAGTCAGAAGTCCGATTCATTTAGAAAAGAACTAAACAAAAAAAAATAAAAAATAAACAGGGTTGGGAAAGAAAAGAGAAAAAGAGACGAGGGAGATTTGAAAAAAAGAGGGACGAGGAAGGACATGAAGGAAAAACGGAAAACCGAAATTGGAAAAATGACAAACAAACGAACAAACAAAAATAATTGCAAAAATCTGTACATGTAAACATCACACTTCCACTGAGTCCAAATGATGAGGAGAATACAGGTTCACATTGGTATTACTGTAGGTACAAAGCCCCCACACGGAAATCAAAGACAATCAGAGTCTGGTACAAGTATAGGTGAAGAGGAACGGGGGGGGGGGGGGGGGGGGGAAGGAAATTAAAACAATATAAAAGCTAAAAACAGAAACCAAGGAATCTAATGCATTACCATAAAGGGAATAAAATAATAATAACAGAATATAACTACGGCCCAGAAAGCCATGTTTTTGATTTGACGGTATAGCTGTACATCGCGCCCTGATAGAAAAATAAAAAAGGTCAGTTACTTTCTCCTCTTTTCTTTTTAAACTTTTTTTGTGTGTTTGTATATAGAGCTATTCATCTGAATGAAGCAGACTTTTCAAAATGCGTGTGTGATCATTCGTGGGGACCTGACCAGCATCACAAGCGTCATCATCTATACCCATAACCATTCATTATAACAGTAATAACAAGAACATTATTATTATTATTATTCTTTTATACAAATGGTATAATCTACATTTCTGCTCAAACTAGGAGGACTGGGTTTGACTGGATTAGGTTCAGTCCTTGAACAAATATTTTCTTTTCTCTCATCATAACAGATATCTCCTTTGAAAGCAACTCGTCTTTGTCCAAAACTATAAACAAATCTACTGTACGTTTGTGTATTTGCCCCATAAAGCCCTAAGATGTATTTCCAGTGCACAAACCCCATAGCAAATTGCATTCAGAACTATATACGGCATCTTAAGCCAATTCCAAGATACGGACTAAACTTTGTCCGTGACTAATGTGATTTGTCAGTGGAGACACCTCCGGAATTCTGCTTAAGGCCAGGCTTGATCTATGTGACCAGCTCATAGTCAGAGGTCAAGTTAATTTTAAACAGGGGTGTGAAAGTGTCGAGACGCGATGGCTTTAAACGTATCATCACAGAGTCCCAGATGAGGTATCATAACACCCTCTTTATAAGATGGAGATCAGAGACTCCATTTAGTGCTACAGCAGAGACAACCTGACATTTACTTGGTGCTTGGAACGCTCTCCAAATAATACTACATCTCAGGTCTCATTCAGCCATAGCAAGGATGCTACGTCTCCACTACAAAGCAAAGCACCTGAAAGGGCAGCCAACCACTATAACCTTTCTGTTTAGTTATCTCTCCTCCCTTTGACAGGAGATAGGGGGGATAGGGGGAGGGAGAGAGCGAGGGGGGAGAGAGAGAGACAGGGAGAGATAAAGAGAGAGGGGGGGGAGAAAGAGAGGGGGGAGAGAGAGAAAGAGAGAGGGGGGAGAGAGAGACAGAGAGAAAGAGGGAGAGGGGGGGAGAGAGATAAAGAGAGAGAAAGAGGGGGGTGTGAGAGAGAAAGAGAGGGGGAAAGAGAAATAGAGAGAGAAAGAGATAGAGAGTGGGGGGAGAGAGAGGGGGGGGGAGAGAGAGACAGGGAGAGATAAAGAGAGAGGGGGGGAGAGAGAAAGAGAGGGGGGAGAGAGAGATAGAGAGAAAGAGGGAGAGGGGGGGAGAGAGATAAAGAGAGAGAAAGAGGGGGGTGTGAGAGAGAAAGAGAGGGGGAGAGAAATAGAGAGAGAAAGAGATAGAGAGTGGGGGGAGAGAGAGAGGGGGGGGGAGAAAGGTGAGAAAGAGAGAGCCAGAAAGAGATAGAGAAAGAGAGACATAAAGAGAGGGAGAGAGAGAGAGAGAAAAAGGGGAGAAAAAGGGGAGAGAAAGAGAAAGGGAGAGAAAGAGAGAGATTGATACAGAGCGTATCTCTATGGCGTTAGAACACGGTGATGCTGGCCAGGTAACAGGGATGACGTTGCTATAAAGGTAACTCTTCCTGGCCTGGAATGTGCAGTATAAACATACATGAGTTCAGCCTCACTTGAGATGTTGGATTATTGTACAAAATATCTTTTGAAAAGACCACTTTTACTTGCACTACAAAATATATAGAAAATAAGAAGAATCAGAACATTGAAAATAATAATAATAATAATAAAACAAATAAATTGAAATCAGATAGAAATGCGTTGGCCATCTGGTTGGCCTGTTGAGAGGTTAACACAAGGAGTTAGGAGTAAGAACGCTCTGATTATGGCTAAAATACTCGTATCCTTCTCCCAGTCAGTCTCGCTGTATACAATAGCTGCACACAGAGAAGGAATGGAAATCAAAACAGTGAGCAAATTACACCTTTACAAAGATTGTCATTTGCCTATTTCTTTTTTTGTTTGTTTGTTTTTATTTATTTTTATTTTTCTATTTCTTTATACAGTGTTGTGTGTTTCGTGTTGACGTTCTGTTCTGCAGCTGTCTGGTTGTGGTAAAAGAACCCAAAAAAAAACATAACACTTCTAGAAATAGTTTTACAAGTCCTTCTCTGAGGTTGAGCCGGAAAACAATGGAATTCGTCCCAGAAAATTCAAAGACCCGCCTGTTTGAGACAATCCTATGAGTTCCATTGTACTTAGTAAAGATGAACCTACAGTATATCCAAGAGAAAAGTACCTGAGAAGCTATTTCTGAAGAGCTGGTCGCCAGAGGAGCGTTGGCTGGTCTTTTCAAGACAGTACAGTTAAAATCCCCCAGAGGTCAAAGTCGAGGCAGAGGGAGGGAGGAAGAGGAAGAGGAGGGTGTACAGTAGCAAAAGCCTCTTCACTCTACACACTACTACAACAGGGCTTCTTAAAAACCTTTTTTCCTTTCTCAGTTCGGGACCCAAGTGAAGTCAAGTGATTTCGTCTTGCCCTCCGGGTGCTGCTGGGCTCATTAATTAAAACAACTCTTGCAACGTTGGGCACCCAAAAGAAACAAGCCTGCGACCCCTCTTGGGTCCCGACCCGTGATGTGAGAAACACAGCACTGAATTGTCCCTCGTCTATATTACAAATGCATAACTATTATCCCAATTCTCGTTCTTCCCTTGTATCAGAGAGACTGCCCCTAACAGAAGCTTGAGGTGTGAGGGTGTATCATCAGAGAGACTGCCCCTAACAGAAGCTTGAGGTGTGAGGGTGTATCATCAGAGAGACTGCCCCTAACAGAAGCTTGAGGTGTGAGGGTGTATCATCAGAGAGACTGCCCCTAACAGAAGCTTGAGGTGTGAGGGTGTATCGTCAGAGAGACTGCCCCTTAACAGAAGCTTGAGGTGTGAGGGTGTATCGTCAGAGAGGACTGCCCCTAACAGAAGCTTGAGGTGTGAGGGTGTATCATCAGAGAGACTGCCCCTAACAGAAGCTTGAGGTGTGAGGGTGTATCATCAGAGAGACTGCCCCTAACAGAAGCTTGAGGTGTGAGGGGTGTATCATCAGAGAGGACTGCCCCTAACAGAAGCTTGAGGTGTGAGGGTGTATCATCAGAGAGACTGCCCCTAACAGAAGCTTGAGGTGTGAGGGTGTATAACACCGGCTGTCACATGAAAACCTACCTATCTCCAATTTTTGCCATCTCTCTTTCTAGGGTTAAAGGTTTACATCCTGGTCCTTTACAGTATGTGAGTCGGAGTATGTTTCATTGTCATATTCATTACCATGTGCCGCTGTCGACCATGACACAAAGGTCTCATCTTATGACCCGTAATAATATAAGACCCATTCAAAACGTATTGTACAATTTCAAAAATTGCACGGCCGTCATCCTCAAAATAAGGCTGCATGACTTCTTGAGATAAAAAGGTTTTCGTCCGTCAGCGATGAAAAGGTTGCAGCGGTAGCAGTGCTTGGTCAGTCGTTTTTCAAGGAGGTGTAATTTAAATGAGGGGCCCACCCTCATTGGCTCTGGTGCTGGGGGGCTCAATTTTGGATTTCATTTAACCAATTCAGGGGAGTGGATTAAATTATTTCCCCAAGTGATTACATTGAACGGAGATTGAAAATTCCCCCAATGCCGTTTGCTCTGAGAAATCGGGGATCTGAGACACAGAGAGAGAGAGAGAGAGAGAGAGAGAGAGAGAGAGAGAGAGAGAGAGAGAGAGAGAGAGAGAGAGAGAGAGAGAGAGAGGCAGGCTGCCTATAGGATAGCTAGTATCATATCAGACACAAATTGTAGGACAGTCTAAGAAGTAAATACAAATAAATTCTCATTAACAAATGGCAGAAGTAAAGAAATATTTTGGGTAACACTTAAGGTTGAGAGTCTATTGTACAGTAGACTCTACATCTTATCAATAGTGTGTCAGTGACTTGCCAACAGTCTATCCCCTCCCTGACTGTCAACACTTGCTGTCACTTGCTTGTTAGCTTGTTGTAAAGCCATAACTCGTCCTAGTTTTCACCTAAAAGTAGTTTGTAAACCTATCCCTTACCTTAACTCTTCCCAATAAAGTCTGTTGTGAAACAACCCAGTCGACTGACGGTATACTGCTAAACTAACGATAAGATGCAGAGTCTAGAATGGACTGTCATAATTAAGTTAAGTATTGTCATGCCAGATCCCCGATCCCACAGAGAGACAAACCGACATACACAGACGACCGGAGGGTGGACCAGATAGAACATAGTCTTTCAAACGCCTTTCCTGCGACTTGATTGAGCGGCACACCTGGCACGGGGGGAGACGCGTCATCTCAAAAGGTGCAGATGAATAAGACCCACTTGGCATTCCAGGCAGACTCGACCAAGCGCCGGCAATATTGGAGAACAAACACAGTGTGAATCTAGGTAGGAGTAAAGAAGGACGGGGTCAATAGCATCATCACGGTGGTCAGAGGTCACGAGCGGCATTCTTTCCTTTATACCTGAGTCGTGCTAAAAGCATCATTCAGGAACAAAAGGAATGTCAGCAATCCCAAAGAACGAGTCTATAGCTTTACAAAATACGGACGGTACTAAAAGCCTTAAACGCTGACATGGAAATCCTGACTGCAAAGACAGCATTTGAGGGGGGGGGGAGAAAATATATATTCCATTAACCCTTTCACTACCCCACTACAGACAGTTAACCTTCTACGGTGTGGTAGTGAACGGGTTAACAACAGAGTAAACGCGTTGATGGGTGGGGCGAATACTCTCACAATGTTTGTTTGTTGTGTGTATCTTATTTCTGCCCCCCCCCCCCCACCCCCCCCCCCATGACGTCACTGACCTGCCCTTCCTTCTCTTCCCCTCCTAACAAGGAACCTCTAGTTGGGTGTGCTTCCTTTTTTAAATTTTTGCATAATTTCCTCGAGTCGTCTGTGTTTTTTTCTTTCTTTTTTCTTATCAAGTCAATCAAATTTGAGCTTGACGTGGTGATTACTTTCCCCGACATCGCACATGGATGTATGAATTGATTAAAGTTGGATGGAGGTTTTGCTTGGTGGATGACGTGCATGTATACAGTATTGTGTGAGCGGGGTGTGTGCGCATTAGAGTGATCGCCACACACCTCCCCGAATGAATGGCTTTGCTATCACACACGAGGGCTTCCGGTCCGCGTGGCGTAGCCGAGGCGTCAGATGACCAGGGAATGCTATGATTATCAACTGCATTGCAAAAGAAAAACAAAGGAAAACACACCTCTTTCCTCTCAGTAGGACGCCACACACCTCAAGCAGTGCAAGTCGGGGGGGGTCCCCCTCGGGAGACAGAAACGTCGAGTAGAGACCCCCCCCTCGAGTCACAGACACACGGGAGTAGAGACCCCCCTCGAGTCAAAGACGACTGTTGCTTTCTTCGCTCAAGTGTGCAAAAAGGGAGCAAAGTTACAGTGACACGACTACGACCACAGTCCAAAAAGAGCAGAACCACAGTCCAAAAACGAGTAGAACCACAGTCCAAAACGAGTAGAACCACAGTCCAAACGAGTAGAACCACAGTCCAAAAAGAGCAGAACCACAGTCCAAAAAGAGCAGAACCACAGTCCAAAACGAGTAGAACCACAGTCCAAACGAGTAGAACCACAGTCCAAAACGAGTAGAACCACAGTCCAAAAACGAGTAGAACCACAGTAAAGTGACAGTTGGATCCTCCGCAGGAGGACACCGTGTCCCGTTCTGTTTTTGTTCCTTTCCGGGAGGTGATAGTTTGATCCAGCCGGGCCACATCTTACCACAGCTTGTGTTTCTGAAATCACCGGCACAGTGGTGCAACAGTGCTTAAAGGAGCACTTCACCTAAAAAACGGTAATTACACCTTTTTTCCCCACGCATGCCTCCGTGGGCGAAAGTAGAATCCCCAGACAAAACGGGTAGCAGTTCTCGATGAATTTAAGTGACCGGCGCTGCAATGAGACCGTTTCACCCGGAGATGTTTTTTTAGTCGGCGACATTTCTTTTTGTGCGAAAATGCATTCGTTTTGTGAAATATTGAGCACACGCACAGCGGCGTGTTTGAGAGTTTGTAAACGGATGTTTTGACATCATTTAGTTTTATTGTTATATGTGGGGTTATATACTGTAACATTATGGGGGTTATATGTAAATCTCCAGAAACTATGTACGTTTTTTTTTTGATACAACCTTCACTGTGTGGAGGCATGCGTGAAAAAATCTTTTGAAAAATAAATCCAAAGCGTCACAGGGTATACAGTATGTGATGTACAATTATAATTATTGGGTGAACGTGCTCCTTTAACCTGCACAGGTACACAGACGGCTCAGTGGGAGGGAGAGAGACACACCCAGAGAGTCAACACAGTACATTTTCAGCCTCTGATCTGATAGCTCCGATAGCCATATAAGTCAAGAAAACGTATCTTGGTACACTATTAACATTGTTGAAAACAACCCCCCAACCCCCCTCCCCCCAAATTTAGATGAACCAATGTTGAAATAAAAGCTCTTGTACTATCGGGTGCTCCCAAAACCTCCCACATGTCTACACCCCCCCTCCTCAGACACACAGCTGTAGTGTACTCATTGTGGCCCTGCTCCGGAGAACGAAAAGCAAGAGACAACGACAGAAAAGTCACTGTAAGATTTTTTTTTTTTAAAAATAACAGAACAGCCCTATGAACAAAGAACAAAGACGTCAACCAACCGGAATGCCAGGCGAGCGGTACAACTGGAATGGATGATGTTATGCGTTTGTGAGTGTGTGTAACACACACACACACACACACACACACACAAACGTGCATGTTTTATCTAAAAGTTAGATTGTTATCGAAGTTTAAAAGGTCTCTTGGTTTAAAGTCCGTCTGTTGGTGTTTTTTTTGCTTCAGAGTTAAGAGTAAGGTTGAGGTTGAAGTTGGAGGTTATTCGGTCGGTTGGTTGGTTGGTTGGTTTTTCGCAGGCGTCGTGGCTAAGCTAATGCCTGGCTTAGTTGAGGTTTCAGGTCTATGGCAGAAGGTCCGGTTTTATATAGCAGCAGCAACATTAAGTTCATAGTAATAATAATAATAATAATGGCCATCTCAAAGAGTCTAACAGACAAAACACACAGACAAAGAGAGAGAGCAGTGTCCCCTCCCACCTGGGATGAGCCCAAAAACTAGAACGGCCGACCAGGAATGAGAGGAGGATTAGGGGAGAGGGGGTAGAGGAGGTATAGGTCCACAAAAAGAGGTGTAGGTCCAGAGGATAGAGGGAGAGAGGGAATGGGGGGGGGGGGAGTGTAGACCCACAGAGATAGAGAGAGAGCAAGAGAAAAAAAGGAGTGGCAATAGAACGCATTCATACTAGGCCAAAACTAACTTGTAAAAAAAAAAAAAAAAACAGTTGGGGGAGGGGAAATTGCCACCAGGAAACCTCCCCTTTAAGAAACTTCCATACATCCATCCCACTCCCCTTTAAGAGACGTCCATAGTTGTCCCACTCCCCTTTAAGAAACTCCCCACATCCGAGGAAAGGGTGAAAACACTTGTGTCCTGCTCTTCTACTCACATCTTCAAGATGAACTGATTATATACAGCAGCAGTGCACAATGACCCCCCCCCCCCCCCCCCCCTGCACAAAACAGAAAAAAATTATCATTTTCTTTGTAAGATTTACATTTTTGAAAACGATCAGTCCTTGAAATACTTATCTTCACGACGTTGCAGATCTTCGCTGTGCGCAGTGGGTCTTTAAAAAGACAAATAAAACTTGAAGACATCGGGTGGTACTTGAAGTAAACTGGCTTTTGGTGGCGGTGATGTCACCATTCGCCTGGTGGTTGTGTGTGTGTGTGTGTGTGTGTGTTTGTTTGTGTGTAACTGAAGATGGAATTGGCAGATCTGGTCTGAGGTATTTCCTGGCGGTCAAAATGGCGTCTTGGATGCATAAGTAGCACGTTGCTCCCTGGGTAAGGGTGGGCGAGGGAAAAGTGCTATAGGACACAGAGCTTATATACAGCGAGCACAAAAAGTTATCTCTCCTTCTTTTTTTTTCGAAAATCCTTTTTTCCTCTCATTCCTGCCACTTTTCATTCATAATCCTCCGCAACCTTTGCTCAAAGTGGATCCTGATGTCTCTCTGCAGTTAGTGCTATCTTTTTTTTTTTTCTTTTTTTTAGACAGGTCAAGCTGCTTCTCTTTCAGTCACTTGGGAAATAAAACAAAACTGAAAATGTTCACCGAATCTCCAGGAAAAAACCAAATAAATTAGTCTTCGATCAAAAGTATTCGTCAATTATTAAACAAACCGTTTTAGTAGCACAAATTTTAGGGAGTCATTATTTTCTTTCTTTTTTTTTCTTTTTTGAAATTTATTTGAACTTTTTTTTTATCGTTTTTTACGATAGAATGGCATTGGCCGGGACATCCGTCAATCAAATATCCCGGTCGCAAACGTCCCGGGGAGGAACCAAAGGAACATTTTATTTTCCCTGGGAACACCCAAAGACGTTCACTTTCGTCTTCTACCCACAAGGGGGCGATGTCCTCTCTGAAACCACAGCAGAAGAATCAATAACCCCTGCAGGCTTCTCTTCTCTCCTCTCCTCCCTCCTCTCCTACTCTTTTCATTCACTAGGTCCTTGTTTCATTTGTTTTCCTCCTCTCTCTTCGTCTCCCACACAAATCTTTTCACTAGCCCCCCCCCCCCCCCCTCTCCATCTCTCTCTCCTTTTCTCTCCTCCACGCTCCTTCGTTCGGAGCTCTGTGGTGATTGTGAGGTGCTTCCCGAGAGAGAGAGAGAGAGAGAGAGAGAGACAGAGAGAGACGGGGGTGTTCACCTCCTCAGAGACTATGGGTGCTCCGTCTCCCCTTTCAGCTCTCCTCCTGGCCATGAAGACGGGAGGAGGAGGAGGAGGAGGAGTGAAGTCGGAACGATGGTGGTCTGCCCCGTCTTTCTCTCCATCCATCCCTCTCTCTGAGAGAAGGACGGAGAGACGCGGCGAGGAGGGAAGGCAGGAGCGACGACTCCAAAACCGTGGGGAGGTAAGAGTTGGAGAACATGAGGAGGCCGAGGTTCTAAAGTCTGGGGGTGGGGCGGGGCGGGGCGGGGCTTGGGGGGGGGGGGGGGGGGGGGCAATTAACTGTGTGTGTGCGTGTGTCTCTGCGGACGAGTGTCTCTGCGGACGTGTGTCTCTGCGGACGTGGTGTGTCTCTGCGGACGTGCCCCCCCCCCGTCAGTTCTGCTGCAGGATGAGGTTTTCCAGCTCGTCGGCCGACCGGAGCAGAAACGCCGCCGACTCCGGTAGCCGGCGATCAGCTGACGTACGGCCGTGATCTCCGGTTGGCTGAGCTGGGTCGACGCCGCCGCCCCGCCCCCTCCCCCGCCGTTGCCCCGCCCGCCGCCCAGGCTGTTGTTGGTGGTGGAGGCGGTGGAGGAGGAGGAGTTGTTGTTGGAGGCCAGAGATTTCATACTGAGGTCTGTTGGGCCTGTGAGAGGGGGGGGGGGTTTAGAGAGAGGGGGGGGGGGGTACAGAGAGAGGGGGGGTATAGAGGGAGGGGGGTAGAGAGAGGGGGGCATAGAGAGAGAGGGGGGTACAGAGAGAGGGGGGGCATAGAGAGAGGGGGGTATAGAGAGAGGGGATGTATAGAGAGAGGGGGGCATAGAGAGGGGGGAGTTATAGAGGGGGTATAGATATGGGGGGTATAGAGGGGGTTATAGAGAGGAGGGGTATAGAGGGGGGTATAGAGAGGGGGTTATAGAGAGGGGGGGTATAGAGAGGGGGGGTACAGAGAGAGGGGGGCATAGAGAGGGGTATAGAGAGGGGGGTATAGAGAGAGGGGGGTATAGAGAGAGGGGGGCATATAGAGAGGGGGGTATAGAGAGAGGGGGGTATAGAGAGAGAGGGGTATAGAGAGAGGGGGGTACAGAGAGGGGGGTATAGAGAGAGGGGGGTATACAGAGAGGGGGGTATAGAGAGAGGGGGGTACAGAGAGGGGGGTATAGAGAGAGGGGGGTACAGAGAGGGGGGTATAGAGAGAGGGGGGTATAGAGAGAGGGGGGTATAGAGAGAGGGGGGTATAGAGAGAGGGGGGTATAGAGAGAGGGGGGTATAGAGAGAGGGGGGTATAGAGAGAGAGGGGTATAGAGAGAGGGGGGCATAGAGAGAGGGGGGCATAGAGAGAGGGGTATAGAGAGAGGGGGGGTACAGAGAGGGGGGTATAGAGAGAGAAGGTTAATGTTTTGTATCGGTCTTTGTGTAGCTGTCATGTTCCAACTCTCTCCTGGAGAGGTGTGTTCTACTGTACTTCAGAGAACAGTGAATATATCATCAGTTGATTATCCGCTGAGCAAACATCACTTCAGTCGCGCAAATGTCCACGACAGAGAAAAGTTTGAGCAACTTGTAAGTAGCTTTGGATAAAAGCGTCAGCTAAATGACTAAATGTAAATGTAAAATGTAATGTTTGACTCTGGAGAAGCCATGTGTGCCACGTCAGCCTGCAATGAATAAACTGACTTTAATCTAATCTATCTACTTCCTTTTTGTATCTTTGACATTTAAAAAAAATAAAGCTGAAATAACATGTCTATAGATGTGTCGTCTATGAACACACCATGTGGTATCTTTACCACGCCATCTTGTTTTTCAACACATCATCCGTATCATCATAGCTGCTGCTGTCACAAATATATGATCATATAACTCATGTTTTGGTAATTATGCAATTATAACTAATACTTATTAATAAACTTTTAATTTAGTTGAACGTTCATGTTATCTATGTGAAGATCAGCACATTCTGTGCGGTTTAACCCGAGGTTAAGAGTCTCAGTTCAATCACTTCAGGAAGTGGATTTATTTCAACATCCTGGGTGCAGAAGTGGTTGAAAGGGGGGCATAGCTTTTTAAAATGTTTATTATTTGCCAGTTGATTGACTCAGAAGGTTCACATTGTTCATTTCCACTATTTCCTCAGGAGATTAACACTTAAAACACAATAGCAGACTTGGATCATGTTAATTTGCCTGCCATCAGCCTTCTGCGCTGCTCTGTGTCAATCATTGCGTCTAAACCGTAAACAGACCCACATGGCATCTAGACGTAAACATGGCATGACGTGGTATTTTAAACTTTTTGGTCTTTTTCCCCCTCCATTTTCCTCCGATTTTCTCCCATCCCAATGTTAGTCATTATGCCAATTCCCAGTCCCTTCCTGGTCGCTGCGCACTTACCCCCCACAGTCAGATCATCTGGGAGAGTGGAGGCTACCACGTGCTTCCTCCGACACACGTCCAGCCAATCACCGCTTCTTTTCACCTGGCAGCGCGGATTCTTATCGAGAGGGCGTAGCGTGTGGAGGACCACACTATCCCCCTCGAGTCCTATCCGCGCTTAGCAGGCGCCCGACCGAACTGTAGAGTCGCTGTTTACAACGACCCGGACCCACCCCGCCAGCTTCTCCCACCCTCTAATACTGCCAATTGTATCAGTGCAGACGGCCAGCCAAGCTGGTGCATGACGTGGTATTTTGAGCTTTTATGGAAACTTGCAAATATATTATGACACTTCTTTCTTTATGAGCACTTTCTTCACATCATGATCAGAAGCAAAATTCTACACCAGGGCAATAAGAATCGGGGGCCAGAACGGTGGTCTGTGTGTGTATCCTGTGAGTCTATGTGGTCCGTGGCGTTCTCTCCACTGTAACTTCCACGGGGGCTTGTCCGTCCAATGAGAGGATGACGCCAAAATGTTGAAGCAATCCATGAACAAACGCAGGGGAAACAAAATGTTTTAAAATATAAAAGTTAGAAGAACCACAGTCCCCATTCGATGCTCTCGCCTTGGAGCCGTGAGGGTTTTTGAGGCGGTGTGGACCCATGCAGAGTCAGAGGCCAACAGAGTCAGATCTCCAGCATCTTATGTCACATAATCAGAGCAACAACTTGACTGGACTCAGAGATGGGCCTACATGCTGTGACCACAATCAAAATCCCCTTCAGAAACCGGGAAAGTGTGCATGCAGATTGGGCCAACAGCAGAGCATGCGCGTATTGTGCACAAGTGGCGAGGGGACAGACGTTCAGTGCGCCTGTCATTGGGAGCTCACATTAAGCAAAATACTTATCAGCAGCGCTCATATGCTATTAATACAAAATCAAGAGGATTCAGCCAAGGCCCTCAAATCGCCTACTGTTATGATGAATACGGGCTCCTTCAGGTCTTCTCTATGGTATTTCACCATTCAACTGCAGGATATCTCCTCATTTCCCTACCTGGACATTTAATATTACGCTAAAAAGAGGTAATGTCTATTTTTGGGCCATGCTCGTCTTTGGTGTGATTTATATCCCTGTGTTTAGTTCTAAAGTTGTAGTTTATGAACAAACGCCTGTCTAATCCCTGTTCATTCCCAAGAGTTGTTTTCCCCCCAAAAAAGGCGTGGTGATCAAAATTCTGTGCAAACGGCGTATTGCCAGTCTGGTGTATGAGACCTCACGTGGGCCGGCCTTAATTAATTCAAATTTCAACTGCTCAAATTTCAACTGCCACTTTCAACCCTCAATGCATTTCAATGGAGGGCGTCATATAGCTCACATAAAGTACAATAGTAGCAAGATGATAAAGGCTAAAGCTTAGATATTTGAATATGAGTGCAAGGGGGAGTTGATAAAGGTTTATGTCCGATTATGGGTCATCCTGTTTGAAATTATGGCCTCTGTCGTGATCTAAAAACATGTGTCAAAACTGTGAAGTCTGTGAGTGTAAATCAGCTTGAGTTGGGAGTCCAATCGTGTGTATCTGGAGCATAGCTGTCAAACAAATGCCGATCCTGGGATATTGAAACATGCAATGAAAAATGTTTTGGTTTTATGAGCGTAAAAATCATTTTGACGTATTTGCGTGCAAAATAGAGGCAGCTGCTGCGATTTACAAAATGTTGCAAATTGTGTCACAAAAGATTTCACAAAAACTCAAATTGCAGCTACTAAACACTAGTTTTTGAACATTATGGCATGCATTCCTAATTCCTATTGGGCAAAGATTGCTCACAAAAAGTATAATTTGTCCCACTGTGTGCCGAATCCTTCCACAAAGTAATAGCAGCGCGAGTTTGGGCAAGCCGGTCATTTTGACATCTCACAAAAGTGTGTGGCGTGAAAGCTCTGGGAGGAGCAGCAAAACCAAAACCAGTAGGATCACAATAGTGTGTGGCTTTGCCAGGGAACCCACACTAATTATGTTCTCTGCCAGCCTGTGAAAGATGCCCGTCTCCCTGAGAGCTTCTCCAGGCTACCATTAGCTGTGTTGCGGGTCAGTGCTCTTTCTCTCTCTCTACCTCTACCTCCTTTTTGATTGCTCTCTTTTTCTGTCATTTACTCTCTCTAGTCCTTCCCCTCTCTTTCTCACTTTTAAGTCCCAGATTACCGTAATTCCTCTAATAGTAACCCCGGCTTGTATTTGTTTCAACTGTAGCGGGTACCAGGCTTGTATTAGGAGGAGGCCTGTATAAGAGGGAGGCCTATATTTAAAATTTTCAAACGGATCATAATGAATAAATCAACATTTTGTGTCAGTTTGAACCCAGTAAAATGTACTGGGTTTATTTATTGAAACCAAGTACTGTATGAAATAGTAAACAGTGCAATTACAGGTGGTCACTGGTCATTTCAACGTTTTCAAAGTGAAATCAAGTAACTAGCTCAGTATGCAGCTCAGTATATTAGTAACCCGGCTTGTATTAGGAGGCCGGCTTATAATTGCTTAGCTCAAGAGCGCACCCGGCCATTAATAGAGACCCGGCTTGTATTTGAGACCCGGTTACTATTAGAGGAATTACGGTAGTCTCTTACTCCTCTAAATACTTGCTCACTCTTTCCCCCCTCGCTCTCCATCCCTTCATCCATCCTACTACCTGTCCATCTCTCCTCTCGCTCTCTTCCTTTCTGAAAAGCCCCCCCCCCCCGCCCTGCTCTCTCTCTCTCTCTCTCTGGCTGTCAGTCATTCTTACCGTTGCTCTGAGCAGCGGTGCCGGTGGTCGTCAGGGAGACAGAGTGTTGCATGGCGGTGCCCAGCCCGCCGTAGCCACGGTAACCATAGCTAAGGCCAGCGCCGTTGATGTAGAGCTGCGCGTCCTGGGAGGAGAAGGCCGAGGCGGCCAGGGAGTAGGCAGAGTGGGCCAGGGAGGCCGGCTCCCGCAAACTCCCTCCTCCTCCTCCTCCTCCTCCACCTCCACTGCCTCCCACACAGGCCGGCTTGTCCAGAGAGATCTGGTCATCCTGGAGACGGAGAGGAGGAGGTTCAGGGTTTTTCAGGTGTTAAATACAGAAGGAATCAATAAAAGATAGAGGATGAGATTGAAAGAGACAGGATAGAGTGAGGAAGAGACAGGTGAGAGAGAGAGAGAGCAAGAGGGGTAGAGAGAGAGAGAGAGAGAGAGAGAAAGAGACGGAGGAAGATACAGGTGAGAGATAGAGAGAGAGAGGAAGAGACAGGTGAGAGAGAGAGAGAGAGAGAGAGAGAGAGAGAGAGAGAGAGAGAGAGAGAGAGAGAGAGAGAGAGAGAGAGAGAGAGAAACACATACACACAAACATAAACATGCACCGGTGCACTGACAAGCAAACACACACACAAATGATGCGTCTAAAAGCAGGCACAAGTACAGTATATACAAATACAAACATGGTGACGCAAATTTAACATGCCAATTACACACGCCTTCTCTCTCTCTCTCTCTCTCTCTCTCTCTCTCTCTCTCTCTCTCTCTCTCTCTCTCTCTCTCTCTCTCTGCATAGTAATACGAGTTGTATCGTGGTGTACTGTACAATTGTAGTGTATTGTTTATAGCCTAGTTTCCCAATCATAATTCATATACACCTTTCCTGTGTTTTGCATTGTTGGTACATAACGAGGGGTTGTCTCAACACTGAGAACATGTTAAATATGTACATAGTGATGTCGCTGCAGTTCAGCTGTGAACCCTCCCTCTTGAAATGAGCCATTCGGAATTGCAGCCACAATTGCTGTAGTTAACAACATGCCGTGTCTAGGAAAAATGGCGGCTCGCTCGTAAATCTTTTCTTTTACTACCTAAAGTATGTTTATGATTATCAACGGTACGTTTGATATGCCATTGGATCTGGATCTTGAATCATATTTGATCTGCAACATCTAGTTTGACCTGAATCTCGTTCAACGGTACAGGCTCGTGGCACCACTGCTGGATGCAAGATAATTATCGTATTTGTACGATAAAAAGCGTCTCGCTTGTTACAGACACAGAACCAGCCCGTTGAGAACAGGACAACCATCAAATGCACACAGCACACACACCCACACGCACACACTCACTTAAACAAACAACACACTGCAGCACCCACTCTCCACACTTTAGATCACACAAACACACTTTATATTTATTGATAAAGGATTTGCACTACAACTCGTACACCTACTGTAAATTGTACCTAAATTGCACCTCATCCCATTTCTGCCTTGCACTATATAGTATTGTATATTAGTACACTGCATAGTATTGTATATTATATGGTAACTCAGTTACGTTTATTCTGCATCGAACATTGTACATATGTATATACTGAACACTGTGACCTAATTTTTTTTTTTACTTCTAATTTACATGCTATACTATGTTATTTTATTTCATACTTATCTTGTCTTGCACAGTCTCTGGAGCGTAACAGTAAGAAGCATTTTGTATAAAAGTATTCTGTACTTCTGTATGACAACTATTAAAGAAACTTGAACTTGAAACTTGAAAGTTGAGGGGGATAGAGGCTGAATAACTACCTCAAAGACCTATATTAACTAAAATACTGTATGTCCCCTTTAAATAATTCACACACACACAGAGACACAGACACACACACACACACTCACGTGGTAAGGGTCAAGGCGCATCCTCTTGGCGGCTTTGCGTGATTCGCTCTCGCAGGCGGCGGCCAGGATGTTCTCAGCCATGGCTGAGGTGAGGTGAGGAGGAGTGGGACGGGTCTGTATATAAAGAGGGCATGAAGATGGTCACGTGGCTCTAATGCATGACATGATGCCTCATTCACAGGCTCTGACCACAGAAACAGGATATGATGATGATCATTGCATTTATATAGCGCTTTTCTAGACACTCAAAACGCTTTACACAATGTAGGAAACGGTGGTAATTGCCTCCTTCACCACCACTGTGTAACACCCAACTCTGTGGGCACCGGGCAGGCACCACACTGGCACCAGGCACACATCACACTACTACTACACAATGGCTGAAACAAAGGCTCAGGAGACGGCGATTGATATGAGGGGGAGGGGATGATTAGGTGGCCTTGATTGGGAATTTGACCAGGAATGGCAGAGACTCAAGATACAGGAGGACCTAAAACTACCAGGACTGGTCACCCTCGGAGAATTTAAAGCCATTTTAAAATCCTACGAACTCAGTTCCCTCGGACAGTGCAACTGTGTTTGATCATTTACCTGTTGGATAACTTGCCTGAAATTGGAGCTTGCTGTAAATGTTTTATCTGTATTTTATTGTGATGTTCTTTTTTATGTTGACACTTTCTGCTGCCTTGCTTGGCCAGATCGCTCTTGAAAAAGAGATTTTAATCTCAATGATGCTTATCTGGGTAAATAAAGGATTTGATTGATTGATTTGTGATAGGCGCCCTGGTTTCTTTAACAACCAAATTCACCTCGGTTTAACATCTCATCTGAAGGACAGCACTTGCAACTGTATGGTGTCCCTATCAGAGAATGCTCCCTGCTTAGTCAACAACACCACTTTCCGACGGCGGCCTTGACGGGGCTCGAACCGGTGATCTTGGGACAGTGAGTCCGGTGCTCTACCCACGCTGCCAGACAACATGGCGCAAAAGCCAAGACACTGACAGTGATGCCCAGAAGTACAGTACAGAAGGAGTACTGCACATTTGCCCCATTTGCACCAGAAACATCCTGTTTCTCTGGCTGTCCTCAACTAATGGACTTCTTAGAATTTATTGACAAGTTGACAAATTAATAGTTTAATAATCAATTCAACCAATTAGTAAAATGGTGGTTCCCGCATGCAGTCATGCGGAAGGAAATAACTCAGCACAGGGGAAAACAAGCATACAAAACTGGAAAGACTTAGTTGGGACTTGGAGGACAAAGACTTAGTTGGGACTTGGAGGACAAAGACTTGGTTGGGACTTGGAGGACAAAGACTTGGTTGGGACTTGGAGGACAAAGACTTGGTTGGGACTTGGAGGACAAAGACTTGGTTGGGACTTGGAGGACAAAGACTTGGTTGGGACTTGGAGGACAAAGACCAAACTGACCTATTCATTGACTAAGAACAAGAAGCCCTACTTGACACTTTGGCTGCCGTTGATTTGATTTGAAATCTTTATTTCGAACATGTAAATACAAAATAAAACAAAAACAAACCATAAATCACTATAGCAATGAAATGGATTTTTTTTTAAATAAAAAGAAAAAAAAAAAAAAAAAAAAAACTCAATTTACATGTTCGAAAAAGGAATAGGAAGAAGTATACTTATTTAATCCTACCCCTTTTCCACTACTCAAAATGAATGTAATTTCTTACAAATTTAAAACCCTACAAAACAATATGCAAAACATAAAATAAAAAAATATGTATATATTATATTATATATATATGTAAAATATGAAGAAAAGAAAAGAAAAATGTAAACACTCGTTAATGTCAAATCCCTTCCTCATCCCTGTACCTCGTGAAAATAATTTCTTTATAACTCAGTTTGAATTGTCTTATGTTTGGACATTGCTTTAGCCTGTTAAAATTTAATATTTAGTCATTTAGCTGACTTTTATCCAAAGCGACACAGATTGTGAACAACATGTCACCAGGAGGGGTACATCTCTGGCAAATAGTATCAAGCTTGAGTGTTACACTCTGAGTGCATAGTAGTAGTAAAAAGGTTAGTATTATTTTTTTCAGATATTATTTCAGATATTAATAATAATAATAATAATAAATCAAATTTATATAGCGCCTTTCATAGAACCCAAGGTCGCTTTACAATCAGGACAAAAAATAGGGCAAGGAAAGTAGGGGGGGAGGGGGAAGAGGGGATGAGGGAAAGTAGGGGATAATGGACCTAATTTAATCTAAAACTAACTGATGGGGAAAGCCTTGGTGAAGAGGTGTGTTTTTAGAGCGGATTTGAAGGTGTCCAGGGTTGGGGCGTTGCGGATTTCGGGGGGGAGAGAGTTCCAGAGGGTAGGGGACCATTGTTTGAAGAGGTGTGTTTTTAGTAGACATCAGACAATTGGCCGGGTTTCAGCCTGTCCTGACTGTGGTGGGGAGTCTGTTCCACCATTGTTGAGCGAGGACCGAGAATATCCTGCTTTGCATCGATGACCCCCCAGGAGCTCGGATATAGGAGTGGGTCTGAGGCGGCCAGAAGATGTAGAGCGTAGGGGTCTTGAAGGTGTGTAGTTAGAAGATGTAAAACGTAGGGGTCTTGAGGGTGTGTAGTTAGAAGATGCAGAGCGGAGGGGTCTTGAGGGTGTGTAGTTAGAAGATGCAGAGCGTAGGGGTCTTGAGGGTGTGTAGTTAGAAGATGTAGAGCGTAGGGGTCTTGAGGGTGTGTAGTTAGAAGATGTAGAGCGTAGGGGTCTTGAGGGTGTGTAGTTAGAAGATGTAGAGCGTAGGGGTCTTGAGGGTGTGTAGTTAGAAGATGCAGAGCGGAGGGGTCTTGAGGGTGTGTAGTTAGAAGATGCAGAGCGTAGGGGTCTTGAGAGGGTGTAGTTAGAAGATGCAGAGCGGAGGGGTCTTGAGGGTGTGTAGTTAGAAGATGTAAAACGTAGGGGTCTTGAGGGTGTGTAGTTAGAAGATGTAGAGTGTAGGGGTCTTGAGGGTGTGTGGTTAGAAGATGTAGAGCGTAGGGGTCTTGAGAGGGTGTAGTTAGAAGATGCAGAGCGGAGGGGTCTTGAGGGTGTGTGGTTAGAAGATGCAGAGCGTAGGGGTCTTGAGGGTGTGTAGTTAGAAGATGCAGAGCGTAGGGGTCTTGCGGATGTGTGGTTAGAAGATACAGAGCGTAGGGGTCTTGCGGGTGTGTATTTAGAAGATGTAGAGCATAGGGGTCTTGAGGGTGTGTAGTTAGAAGATGCAGAGCGTAGGGGTCTTGAGGGTGTGTAGTTAGAAGATGTAGAGAGTAGGGGTCTTGAGGGTGTGTAGTTAGAAGATGTAGAGAGTAGGGGTCTTGAGGGTGTGTAGTTAGAAGATGTAGAGCGTAGGGGTCTTGAGGGTGTGTAGTTAGAAGATGTAGAGCATAGGGGTCTTAAGGGTGTAGTTAGAAGATGTAGAGCGTAGGGGTCTTGAGGGTGTGTAGTTACAAGATGCAGAGCGTAGGGGTCTTGAGGGTGTGTAGTTAGAAGATGTAGAACGTAGGGGTCTTGAGGGTGTAGTTAGAAGATGCAGAGTGTAGGGGTCTTGAGGGTGTAGTTAGAAGATGCAGAGGGTAGGGGTCTTGAGGGTGTGTAGTTAGAGACCATTGACCGGAGATAGGAGGTAGGAGGGAGCTGTTCCCCTCACTGCACCTTATGCCAGGTCAAGGACCTTGAAGCGTATTTGTTGCCTGTTGCCAAGGGTGTTGTCCATTTACATTGCCCCTAAACATGCCTGGTGGGTCACAACCCCACCCTAAGTATGCCTAAGTAGGGAGCAGGATCCTAAATCCTATTTAGGATACAAACACACCTTCTGGACAGGGTTGGATTGTCTCACGACTGCACAACCTGTCACTTTCATGCAGAGGGCCAAACAAGAGGGACAGGATCCTTGTGTCTAGTAAATCTAGACATGGACCAGAGATTCGAATAGATATGAGCCGTTGATTTACCTTACTTGGTTAAGTGACGCTTCCTTTTTCATTCTACACACCGTCACCAGAAGTGTATGTAAAATGGATTGTAAGGTACGGTTTCACCACAGAGGGGCAGCAAAGAGCTTCCCATGGCAGCTTCATGGTGGTAGTATGTCTGAGTGATCCTCAGAGAAGCCTGTTGCTAGACAGAGTTCAGGCAGCATTATGATGTAAGATCTATACAGTCTACAGCCATCCATAGAGAGTTTCGCCAGGTTGTGCTATAGGTACCATTGTTGTACTCTGTGGCCAGCAGTGGGAGACGCCAAACATTCTGTATGAACCAGTATAGAATGACAGGTCACTTAGCAAGGGCGAGATTCATACGACCCTGGAGCAGGACTGCGGCGTGAGCATGTTTGCCACCGAGAGCTGCCATGTCTAAACTATGTCTACAGTGTACTGACTGTTGTGATATGAATTGGAATATCTTTATTTCACTATATTGTTGGAACAGGGTAAATCTGCATTTTGCTATGACGCCCCTCTAGCTCATGGAATGAACTCCCAACAGTCCTTAAAGCTCGAGATTCGCCCCTCTGTTGCAGAGTTTAAAAACCTTGATCTCCAATCTTTGTCAATCAAGTTGTACGTTATTTTCTTGTTTTTTTTTTGTATTTTTTTTTTGTATTATTTTTTAAACAAACACATAAACAAACATGACAACACACGATAAGATATACAAGCATTAGTTGACAGTGCACATCCAATGAAATCACATTTTAGTTAATTGTCATATATAGGATATACCCTTAATACCTGTTATCTAAAAACCTACACACATATGCTCCAGCTCGTACCCCCCCCTCCCGGACCCCCCATTGGATAATCCATCCATTTTCCCTCGCTCCTAACCAGACATTACCATTATATGCTAGCTTTTATTTTCTCCACCACTTCTAACCACAATGTCATTTTGGATTCATTGAGACCCAAAATTCTTGCTGTAGATATTTCTTGATAGATCACATCGAGATATGTAATAATCCAGACCTTTCGGCACATTTTTTCCGGTTGGAACCATCGTGATGCTATCAGCTTTTTAGCCACTGTGATACCCGATAAAACCAATCTCTTTAGCTGTGGATGTACTGCACACTCAAAAACATCATTCAGCAGTAATACAGAGGGGTGTACAGGTATATTCCAAGTTAAGAGATTTGATAATTGCTGGGTCACCTCTTTCCAGAATATCTTAACTGGTGGGCAGTCCCAGTACATGTGCATAAATGTCCCCTCGTCACCCCATTTGTACATAAAGAGCATTTGGAGTCTTGTATAAGACCCATTTTTTTCAGTCTTATAGGAGTCAAGTATGTCCTGTGAATATAGTTAAGATTGATTTGTTGATGGTCCGGGTTCCTTGATGTGAGTCGAACATTTGCCCAGGCTTCTTGCCAATCAAAATCACTTTCCAGGTCTGGTACATCCCTCTTCCAGACGGAGTCTAGGTGGAGGGTTTCATATGAGGACGTTAGTAATTGATGATAAAAATCTGAAACAAAACCTCTTGATGTCTCTCTTTCATAGAAGAATTTGTGGTATCTGTGGTGTGCAATTGGTTTCGTTAATGGAACACCTTGAGTCTTCAAACATAACAATAACTGTAAGTAAAAAAGATGTGTGGACTTGGTGAGATTACATTTCTTCTGTATTTCTTCATAACTACAGAAACCCTGTTTGTTAAAAACATCCCCTAATGAGTGTATGCCTTGCTTTTCCCATATAGTTTTTTTTTTTTTTTTTTTAAAGATATTTTTTACAGCATTTTCAGCTTTATTGTGCATCGGACAGTTTGGAAATTGGGAGAGAGAGAGAGACGGGGAGGACATGCAGCACTGGGCCGGATTCGAACCAGGGATGCTGTGGTTACGCTGAGCGTATATATACGTGGTGGTGCGCCACCGGGGCGCCCCAAGTTGTACGTGTTTTAATTGATTTGTTATCCTTACTTTTGTCTCGCCTTGTTGTCTTATCGTTATGATTTTACATGCCGTGTGATTTTACATGCCTTTTTGTGTGTGCTCATCTCCATATGTACACTCGACGTGACTGTAAAATGAGGAAAACCTCAGTTGTCTTTAGAGTTTAAATAAAGGTTTGAAAAAGTATATACCAGGAATTTGTCCTCCGCATTTACCCATCCTAACTAACTAGGAGCAGTGAGCATCCATGGTCCACCGCCCAGGGGCCGACATGCGTGTCTTTGACGGTGTGGGAGGAAACAGGAGTAACCAGAGGCCAGGAAACCCGCAGGGACATGGGGAGAACATGCAAACTCCACACAGGAAGCAAACTCGATCAGAACGTCCCACACAAAACTTGAAGATTGCGGTGAAAATTCCTGGAAAATGCCAAATCTCTGAAACATTGAATGAGTGTCCCTGTCTTGAAAGGTTGAATGTGGCTATACTTTTAATGGATGATTTGCGGAATTATCCTAGTGTGGGGACATACTGTGTTTTGCTGTGGATGCAGGAGGTCAAAATGTGAGCTCCAGGTATTGACAATGCCGAAGCTACATACTGTACCCTACCACAGGGGTTCCCAAACTTTTCAGGCCAGGACCCAGAAAATAAGGCGTCAGAGAGCCGCGGCCCAATGCACATCGTCTGGCTTTTTTTTTTTTTTTTTTTGCCAGGCGACCGATTTTTTAAGCCAAATATCACTTCAATCCTATTAAGTTAGTTCAAGTTAGTTATTCATTTATATGTGCTATTTATGAGAGGGCTAACTTGTTGCAAAATAATAATGATAATAATAATAGCCTCATTAAAATACTATTGTTGCTTCGGTTGTTTTCAGCGTTTTATGTGCATAATCTGTTATTTAGTTTGAAATGTTCGTTGAAATAAGTAGATTTTTCGTTTTTGTTTATTTATTAAGTTAATATAAAACCATATAGTCACATTTTAGAATACAATAGAATAGAATTTTAGAATACAACTAGAAACACTGTCCTGGCCTGCTTCTAAGTTCAGTGGCCTGACAAAAAAACAAAAAAAAAAATATATATATATATATATATTTTTTTATTTTTTTTTATTTTTTTTTTATTTTTTTTAAATCATCTCGCGGCCCACCCGTGGCTGCTCGCGGCCCACCTTTGGGTCGCGACCCCGACTTTGGGAACCACTGCCCTACCACATGGCCCCCAAAGGCCACCACAACCCGACGTGTAGATAGATAGGCAGCGACAGCCAGCATATCACCCAGGGTTATCACGTGGGCACATATTCTAAGCTTACGTTTGTTTTCGCAAGTGCCTCAGAATGATTCTTTTGTTTTGATAATATAGCAATGCGTTCAGCCTGATCTCAAACCTACCGAAGTCGGCCCATGTCACCCCACTTCTCAGGGACCTGCACTGGCTCCCCCATCGCCGCACGAATCCGCTTCAAGGTCCTCGACCTGGCATAACGCGCAGGGAAGGGAACGGCTCCCGCCAACCTCCAGTCAATGGTCTCTAACTACACACCCTCAAGAAGACCCCGCCGCTCTACATCCTCTGGCCGCCTCAGACCCACTCCTATCTGAGTGGGTCATCAAAGAGAAGCTGCCTATTCTTGGTCCCACCACAGTTCCCACCACAGTTAGGACAGCCGAAACACAGCCAATCTTTCGCCATTGACTAAAAACACACTTCTTCAATCAATATCTAAAAAAAATAAGAAAATATCACAAATAAGCAAAAATATAAACTAACCTTCTTACTGTCTTCTACTATCATTCACTCTTCCACTAATTAATCTTCCTTGTCTATATGTAACGGATGGTACCGCGAAAGCGCAGTCACAATGGACTTCAGATGTTGTGAAGTGACTGGGGTGAGTAGCGGTGCTGTGGGTTAAACTCACTCTCATCCTCAAAAGACACACAGACACGTTACAAAGCAGTGAGTTCACCTCTTGGTATAGCGGTCTGTGCTGTTGCCCGCGGCGTGGGAGACCCGGGTTCGAAACTCCCTCGGGGCATCGAAGTTTAAGGTGACGATGTGACAACCGTTACAATGGTGCCGTGACCCGGATGCCTTGGGTGGGAGTGGAGCGAGTTTAAGGAAGGTGAGTGTAACGGATGGTGCCGCGAAGCGCAGTCACAAAGGACTTCAGATGTTGTGAAGTGACTGGGGTGAGTAGCGGTGCTGTGGGTTCGAAACTCCCTCGGGGCATCGAAGTTTAAGGTGACGATGTCACAACCGTTACATATATTACTACCTACTATACTAATGTGTCTCTACTACTATGCACTCAACACTGCAGCAACCCAAGTTTCAACACTGTTTGATGAACATTGTTACTCAGCTGTAACTCCATGCTAGTGGATGTTCTATGTACCTCCAGGCCGTTCTTCTTACATACTGTACCAGACAAGCTGGTTGTTCCATGTACCTCCATGCTAGTGGTTGTTCTACGTACCTCCATGCCGTTTTTCTTCATGCGTCTGCACGATTTGAGGTAGGTGCGTATGCGCTTGCGTGCGCGTTCCTGGAACTCTGGGAACTGTCTGCTGCAGGACTCGATGATGGCCTGGATCTTCTCCTTGGGCTGCTTGGAGATGGGCACCATGCGGTCCAGGTTCTCGTCCACGAACAGACGAACAAACATCTAGGAAGTACAACACATAGAGATCAGACGGTTAGCTGGCGTGCCTGGAATCAGAAGACAATGAGGTTAGGGGCTAGAGAATGTACTAGGACTGTAAGCAATGTCCCCAATTTTGGCCGGTTGTATCTCTGTGGTTGTGTCTCTGTGGTTGTGTCTCTGTGGTTGTATCTCTGTGGTTGTGTCTCTGTGTATCTCTGTGGTTGTGTCTCTGTGGTTGTATCTCTGTGGTTGTGTCTCTGTGGTTGTATCTCTGTGGTTGTATCTCTGTGGTTGTATCTCTGGTTGTATCTCTGGTTGTATCTCTGTGGTTGTGTCTCTGTGGTTGTATCTCTGGTTGTATCTCTGTGGTTGTATCTCTGTGGATGTATCTCTGTGGTTGTATCTCTGTGGTTGTGTCTCTGTGGTTGTATCTCTGTGGTTGTATCTCTGGTTGTATCTCTGTGGTTGTATCTCTGTGGTTGTATCTCTGTGGTTGTATCTCTGATTGTATCTCTGGTTGTATCTCTGTGGTTGTATCTCTGTGGTTGTATCTCTGTGGTTGTATCTCTGGTTGTATCTCTGTGGTTGTATCTCTCTGGTTGTATCTCTGTGGTTGTATCTCTGTGGTTGTATCTCTGTGGTTGTATCTCTGGTTGTATCTCTGTGGTTGTATCTCTGTGGTTGTATCTCTGATTGTATCTCTGGTTGTATCTCTGTGGTTGTATCTATGTGGTTGTATCTCTGGTTGTATCTCTGGTTGTATCTCTGGTTGTATCTCTGTGGTTGTATCTCTGTGGTTGTATCTCTGTGGTTGTATCTCTGTGGTTGTATCTCTGTGGTTGTATCTCTGTGGTTGTATCTCTGGTTGTATCTCTGTGGTTGTATCTCTGGTTGTATCTCTGTGGTTGTATCTCTGGTTGTATATCTGGTTGTATCTCTGGTTGTATCTCTGTGGTTGTATCTCTGTGGTTGTATCTCTGTGGTTGTATCTCTGGTTGTATCTCTGGTTGTATCTCTGGTTGTATCTCTGGTTGTATCTCTGTGGTTGTATCTCTGGTTGTATCTCTGTGGTTGTATCTCTGGTTGTATCTCTGTGGTTGTACCTCTGTGGTTGTATCTCTGTGGTTGTATCTCTGTGGTTGTATCTCTGGTTGTATCTCTGTGGTTGTATCTCTGGTTGTATCTCTGTGGTTGTATCTCTGGTTGTATCTCTGTGGTTGTATCTCTGGTTGTATCTCTCTGGTTGTATCTCTGTGGTTGTATCTCTGTGGTTGTATCTCTGGTTGTATCTCTGTGGTTGTATCTCTGTGGTTGTATCTCTGGTTGTATCTCTGGTTGTATCTCTCTGGTTGTATCTCTGTGGTTGTATCTCTGTGGTTGTATCTCTGGTTGTATCTCTGGTTGTATCTCTGGTTGTATCTCTGTGGTTGTATCTCTGTGGTTGTATCTCTGGTTGTATCTCTGTGGTTGTATCTCTGGTTGTATCTCTGTGGTTGTATCTCTGTGGTTGTATCTCTGTGGTTGTATCTCTGGTTGTATCTCTGGTTGTATCTCTGTGGTTGTATCTCTGTGGTTGTATCTCTGGTTGTATCTCTGGTTGTATCTCTCTGGTTGTATCTCTGTGGTTGTATCTCTGTGGTTGTATCTCTGGTTGTATCTCTGTGGTTGTATCTCTGTGGTTGTATCTCTGTGGTTGTATCTCTGGTTGTATCTCTGTGGTTGTATCTCTGGTTGTACCTCTGTGGTTGTATCTCTGGTTGTATCTCTGTGGTTGTATCTCTGGTTGTATCTCTGTGGTTGTATCTCTGTGGTTGTATCTCTGGTTGTATCTCTGGTTGTATCTCTGTGGTTGTATCTCTGGTTGTATCTCTGTGGTTGTATCTCTGGTTGTATCTCTGGTTGTATCTCTGTGGTTGTATCTCTGTGGTTGTATCTCTGTGGTTGTATCTCCCTGGTTGTATCTCTGTGGTTGTATCTCTGTGGTTGTATCTCTGTGGTTGTATCTCTGGTTGTATCTCTGTGGTTGTATCTCTGGTTGTATCTCTGTGGTTGTATCTCTGGTTGTATCTCTGGTTGTATCTCTGTGGTTGTATCTCTGTGGTTGTATCTCTGTGGTTGTATCTCCCTGGTTGTATCTCTCTGGTTGTATCTCTCTGGTTGTATCTCTGTGGTTGTATCTCTGTGGTTGTATCTCTCTGGTTGTATCTCTGGTTGTATCTCTGGTTGTATCTCTGTGGTTGTATCTCTGGTTGTATCTCTGTGGTTGTATCTCTCTGGTTGTATCTCTGGTTGTATCTCTGGTTGTATCTCTGTGGTTGTATCTCTGGTTGTATCTCTGTGGTTGTATCTCTCTGGTTGTATCTCTGTGGTTGTATCTCTGTGGTTGTATCTCTGTGGTTGTATCTCTGTGGTTGTATCTCTGTGGTTGTATCTCTGGTTGTATCTCTGTGGTTGTATCTCTGTGGTTGTATCTCTGTGGTTGTATCTCTGTGGTTGTATCTCTCTGGTTGTATCTCTCTGGTTGTATCTCTGTGGTTGTATAGGGACAACAAAGTTTTGACCGATGGACGTTTGTTTCTGAAGTGTTTGACTAATACCAGTATTACGTTTTATAAAATACCCCCACATTCTGTGGATGAAGAAACGATCACATCTCATCTGTTCATAATATATTCATATGTTTGGTCAGTAACATCGGTTTCCAATCTTCTGGTATCCCGTTCGCCACTTTATCCAATCGGGAGAGAGAACTCTAGATATATTTTGACTTATTTCAAGAAATCTAATTATTAAAATGTGCTTACTGCATCGGTAAATTATTTTACTTGCAAGCACATTAAAACTAGTTTTTATTTCTTATTTTGTCAGACAATCTGTGCAGTGGGAGTTCTCCCTCCCGATTGGATAACGTGCGAATGGGATACCAGGAGACGTATCTATATCAGTGATGGCTGTCGGAGTGTAGAGCTATTTAACACTTATTTCAACATATAGAACAAAAATATAATTTACAGCACCTTTAATTAATTAATCTAAAGATTATACCCTTTTCCAATTAAAAGACTATTGTAGGCACCCAAAGTGTTGGGTGCCTAATTAACACATGTGAACATATATACTGTATGTATGTATATATATATAATATACATATGTGTCCATACGTACATTGAAGGCCTTTAGTCTCTCGGGGTCGACCCCCTCGATGACCTTGTCGCTGTCGTCGTGGTCGTCATGGTCGTCGTCGTCATCGTCGGCGGCGACCTGGTTACCGTGGCGACCCATGGTGAGGTCCTCGGCACACAGCTCCATTTTGACACCGTCGTAGCTGCCCCCCGAACTGTACTGGGGCGACTGCTGGGGCGGGCGGGCACACACACACACACACACACACACACACACACACACACACAGACACACGCACACACAGACACACGCACACGCACACACACGCACACACACAGAGAGAGAGAGAAAGCAAGACATGGACGTTTGTTACAGCGGGAGAATGAGGTAAATGAAAACGATGCTAGAGAAAGGAAACACAGCCAATAGATATGGACTGGGCCCAGCCGACAGGAACTATGGAGGAATGCTGCTTTACATTGAACAAGGAAGCACAAAGGAGACCCGTACACAAAACACTGGCAAAGTTCTCTAGTGTGTGTGTGTGTGTGTGTGTGTGTGTGTGTGTGTGTGTGTGTGTGTGTGTGTGTTTATGTGTGTGTGCCAGCCTCCTAGCCTGATGGTAAATAAAACAGATCCAAGGCCAGTCCTGTATTGTGGAGTCCCTGCTATTCAACACACAGCCCGCTGCCTCGGCGCACAAAGAGCGCACATTAATTAAACCGATCGCTCGCGTCCCTTCATCCGTCTCTCGCTAACTCTTCCACCTCCTCTCTTCTCCTCTCTCACTCTCTCCCCGTCATTCTCTCCCAAGTCCCCCTCATCCAGGGCCCATACCTGTCAACCCTCCCGTTTTTCCCGGGATTCTCCCGTATTTCAAGCTTCTCTCCCGCCGTCCTCCCGTTAAAATATTTTCCCGTATTTTTTCATTTTTTTTTAATTTATACAAAATGGCTGCAATTCCCCTCCGTGACAGGTGGCAGCAGTGTAGATTAGAACATTAGCAGAGGAAGTCAGACCGGAAGACGGTTGCCGACAAACTGTCGGGCAAAAGCTCACTCTCTGCCGTGGTTTCTCAGTGTATAATGTATGGTGCTCTCCCTCAACATGCAAGTAGGGTGAGACAACACCATTCTTTAGTCCAAATAATACCCTACTTTATACTATATTATTGTCATTCGTTTAATGTAAAGTCAGTCTTACATTGGCACTGCTTTACCGTTGCATTTACCCATAATCCATTGCTGTATTAGACCCATGTGCCAGTATAACTTTTGTAAAGTAATGAAGCGCAAATGTAACGTTAATCAATACACAATGAAACAATATCTTCATCTATATCACATGTCAAACAAGATTTCCGTTTTTCATTTCTACTCATTCATCCAAAACAAGACATCAATTCTACTTCTGCATGCACCGGGAGAATTGAGCTCATATAGCACAGATTTGGAGTTGATTACATGCCCCCCTTCCCACGGTATATAGAAAGAGACAATAAACACAAAAGTAACATAGGACACAATATACAACACACAGGACTATCTATGTACAATATAAACAGTACCTACAATTAAATTAATGAATGAATTAAATAAGAGGTAAAAGAGAACTTAGTGTAAATATTCCTTAATTTGTATGATAAGGCTGTCCCCGAAGCCTGTTTTTGGGATTCAAACTTCGTCAGGGTTCTTCGAACGGACGTTCGAACCTTAGTTTTTAATAAAAATAAATAAATAAAAAAGTATTCTCATTTTTCTTTATTATAATTTTTTTTTTTTTTTTTTTTTTTTTTTCATAACCTCAAACTAAATCCTCAATTTGAATAAAGTGATTAATCTGATTAAATGTCTTTTTTCTTTTATTAAATCAACTTCCAGCCCCCTGTCAAATGATGTCAACTGTCAGCCTGAATTAACATTCAGTATTCAATATTGTCTGATTCAATATTAACATTCAGTATTCAATATTGTCTGATTCAATATTAACATTCAGTATTCAAGTAGAACAGCTAGCTAGCCATTGTGGACACTCACCTTTCCACAGCTAAACGCACCTTGGTTGAGAAATGCAGGCTTCATTCTATGTTGTTTAGTCTATCTGTTCAGTACTGTTCAGTACTGTTTCAAGATGCACAATGAGATCTTCTGAGAGAATTGTTGAATAGATACACAAATGTTCTAGAATGTTTGATTATGACATCATACTGTGACATCACAAATGTTCTAGAATGTTCTATTATGACATCATACTGTGACATCACTACGGAACATGTTTGAGTGCCATTTGAATAATATAAATAATGTTTGGTAAGGCTGTCCCTGAAGCCTGTTTTTGGGATTCAAACTTTGTCAGGTTGAGAGAGAGAAGCTGTTGAGAGAGAGAGAGAGAGAGAGAGAGAGAGATAGAGATAGAGATAGAGATAGAGAGAGAGAGAGAGAGAGAGAGAGAGAGAGAGAGAGAGAGAGAGAGAGAGAGAGAGAGAGAGAGAGAGAGACACAGACAGAGAGAGAGAGAGAGAGAGAGAGACACACAGACAGAGAGAGAGAGACCTGGAAAGCGAACAGGCTCTTGGAATGGGTGTCTGGGAGGAAGTGGGGGGGTCTTTCGATGTTGATTAAACGGCAAGCAACTAATGTCATGAGTGCAAAATTAAAGGACAATAAATCTAATCTAACTGAAATTGTGTAGCACAGACCTTTCTATGGATCAAAACCTCAATATTATTATGGTGTAGTTAAAACTTCATGTATCCTTAATCCCTAGGCTAATGAGGCACTAAGATGTTAGTAAAAAAAATTGTGTCTGTCTCAGCTATTATTGGCAGCTTAGCCACGTGGAGAAGGAGGTGCTATGTGTACCCTTAAGTGTTCAGTGCTGCTTGACCCCGATACATTTGATTCCCTGTTTATGTAATATAATTTGTGGAACCAAATAAAGTATTAAAATGTGCGTGCACTGTGCACGAGTGCACATCTAGGGGCGGGGTGTAGATTTGGTCTCCCTGATGTTGACTCCTTAGCCACAGCCTTGGTTGTTTAATACTGGTGTAATAGTGTTTCATAACGGCCGGTGCGTGGGTCGGTGTGTGGGTCGGTGTGTGGGCCGGTGTGTGGGTCGGTGTGTGGGCCGGTGTGTGGGCCGGTGTGTGGGTCGGTGTGTGGGCCGGTGTGTGGGCCGGTGTGTGGGCCGGTGTGTGGGTCGGTGTGTGGGCCGGTGTGTGGGCCGGTGTGTGGGCCGGTGCGTGGGTCGGTGTGTGGGCCGGTGTGTGGGTCGGTGTGTGGGCCGGTGTGTGGGCCGGTGTGTGGGCCGGTGCGTGGGCCGGTGCGTGGGCCGGTGCGTGGGCCGGTGCGTGGGCCGGTGCGTGGGCCGGTGCGTGGGCCGGTGTGTGGGCCGGTGTGTGGGCCGGTGTGTGGGCCGGTGTGTGGGCCGGTGTGTGGGTCGGTGTGTGGGTCGGTGTGTGGGTCGGTGTGTGGGCCGGTGTGTGGGCTGAATGTCCCGGGCTGAATTTGTGTCCCAGTCCGCCCCTGCCCTCATCTCTCTCTCTCCCATCCGTCCATTACTCCTCTCTCTCTCTTTGTATTCCTCTCTCCTCCATTCGTTCTCTCTCCCGTCACCCTCTCCTTTCACCGGCGGTCGATGTCTTTCTCTGTCTCTCTGTCTCTGTCTCTGTTTCTCTCTCTCTCCTCTATCTCTCTCTCCTCTATCTCTCTCTCTCCCCTCTCTCGTTCCTTCAGCACGTACTGTAGTACTGATCCGGCCGCTTGCCGCGCTTTTACTCTGCACTGCACTTGGCTTTGGTGTGTGTGTGTGTGTGTGTGTGTGTGTGTGTGTGTGTGTGTGTGTGTGTGTGTGTATTTAGTAAACTTTGTAAAGTACAATATAAATGCAGTATGTTGTTGTTGAGTTCTATGACGCCAACTAAAGTATTCATAAACACTTTAAACACGTTTTTAAACATTTATTCCTACAAATTTGCACCACCTCTTCTACCAGATTTTGTGTATGTTGTATATCTTGTATAGTGTTTGGTCTTTATTCTTTGTGCTTTTTTACTGTATGAAGCACAATCTCAGGACCATACAGAACCAAGCATTTCACTATAATGTACCTTATATGTGACAAATAAAACAAAACTTGAACTCATGTTTAAACATCATCTCCCATTTACAATAACAGTGTGTGTGTGTGTGTGTGTGTGTGTGTGTGTGTGTGTGTGTGTGTGTGTGTGTGTGTGTGTGTGTGTGACCCTCTCCTCACCTTGCCCCCGTAGTCCCTGCCATCGCGGTCCAGTCGCAGCAGCTCGGCGGAGTGCACGTGGCCGCCGTGAGAGTGCACGTTGTGAGAGTGCGCGTTGTGAGAGTGTGCGTGCGTGTGAGGGGGGGCGTGCGTGTGCGGCAAGGGGAGGGGCAGGGCGGGGTGGGAGGCGAGGGGGGGGGCCTTGGTGGCCAGCGGGTACTTCCGGCGCAGCTCCTCGGGGGCGTCGGGGTGGAGCGAGCCCAGCAGGGCGGCCGCCGCCGCCGACACGGTGACGGGCAGGTGGGCAGGGAGGGGCAGGCGGGGGGGCGGGTCGCTCAGGTTCATGGGCTGCTGGTCCTCCGAGGACGAGGACGTGGGCGGCGTCCTGAAGTCCAGCGGGCTGGGGCCCCCGTTGACGACCTCGGTCTCCCTGACGACGGAGCCGTCGGTCGCCACGGAGGGAGGGGTCAGGGCCGGCAGGCCGTTGCCACTCCCACTTTCTGATGACGAGTCGTCTGGAGGGGAGGAGACACGAGAGGGACGTGTTAGATACGAAGACTGAAACACACACAGTGATGGGGGAGGCAGGATGGAGGGGAGGAGACACAAGAGGGACGTGTTAGATACGAAGACTGAAACACACACAGTGATGGGGGAGGCAGGATGGAGGGGAGGAGACACGAGAGGGACGTGTTAGATACGAAGACTGAAACACACACAGTGATGGGGGAGGCAGGATGGAGGGGAGGAGACACAAGAGGGACGTGTTAGATACGAAGACTGAAACACACACAGTGATGGGGGAGGCAGGATGGAGGGGAGGAGACACGAGAGGGACGTGTTAGATACGAAGACTGAAACACACACAGTGATGGGGGAGGCAGGATGGAGGGGAGGAGACACAAGAGGGACGTGTTAGATACGAAGACTGAAACACACACAGTGATGGGGGAGGCAGGATGGAGGGGAGGAGACACGAGAGGGACGTGTTAGATACGAAGACTGAAACACACACAGTGAGAGGGGAGGCAGGATGGAGGGGAGGAGACACGAGAGGGACGTGTTAGATACGAAGACTGAAACACACACAGTGAGAGGGGAGGCAGGATGGAGGGGAGGAGACACGAGAGGGACGTGTTAGATACGAAGACTGAAACACACACAGTGAGAGGGGAGGCAGGATGGAGGGGAGGAGACACAAGAGGGACGTGTTAGATACGAAGACTGAAACACACACAGTGAGAGGGGAGGCAGGATGGAGGGGAGGAGACACGAGAGGGACGTGTTAGATACGAAGACTGAAACACACACAGTGAGAGGGGAGGCAGGATGACTGAAACACACACAGTGAGAGGGGAGGCAGGATGACTGAAACACACACAGTGATGGGGGAGGCAGGATGGACTGAAACACACACAGTGATAGGGGAGGCAGGATGGACTGAAACACACACAGTGATAGGGGAGGCAGGATGACTGAAACACACACAGTGATAGGGGAGGCAGGATGGACTGAAACACACACAGTGAGAGGGGAGGCAGGATGGACTGAAACACACACAGTGATAGGGGAGGCAGGATGGACTGAAACACACACAGTGATAGGGGAGGCAGGATGACTGAAACACACACAGTGATAGGGGAGGCAGGATGGCCTGGAGCCTCGGGAGTCGGGACCCAACATTTTCCTTAGTCATTAAGTCGCGACCCACATTTTTTTTATATATATAAAAATAACATTTGCAGTAATACGCAATCTTTCAAAACATGAAAAAAACACACAAAAGTGCAACAAACGTGCAACTATTGCTAAAAACCCAATGAAATAAAAGAATAATAAATAATATATGCTTCTTAGCAGATTTCTTAGCTTAACATAACAGACCTAAGTTTGGGGGAACTAATGGGATAACTGGGGTTGCAACAAAAGTGCAACTAAGGGCTAAAAACACAATGAAATAAAATAATAATAATAATAATAATAATAATAATAATAATAATAATAATAATAATAATAATAATAATAATAATAATAATAATAATAATAATAATAATAATAATAATAATAATAATAATAATAAATAATATATCCTTCTTAGCAGACTTCTTAGCTTAACATCCCAGGGAACTAATGGGATAACTGGGGATGTTGTTTGCTCCTGACAAGAGTCTCAGGCTGAGGTTAGACTAGTGTATTCCTGGCGTTTTTTTATACGTTTTTGACGACGTATGATGTCCTATCTACACAGAAACGCGTTTTTTGGCGTTTTTTTGTGGATACGGCTGAAACGCAAAATTGTGTTTGCGTTTGGAGATACGCAAAAAAAACGCCAGGAATACAGCGTGTAGTCAGCACGGAGCAGTTGTTGCGAAAACGCCCATGCGCAGTAGATACCATCTGCGTGCCCTTCCTGTGTACAGTGTGTGTGACAGAGCTCCGTGTCCCAAATAGCTTCAGCTACCATGTGTTGTCAAGTTATTGTTATAAGGACCCCAGTCCAAGCTACAACAGTCTGCATTCCCTTAACAATTGTTTGTATTGAGCCGTATTGTATTGTACCCATATGCAATATGTTAAATAAAGTTTACATCCATTCATTCTGCTAGCATTACCGATTGCATGAACTGGCTAACGTGAGCTATCAGGATTCAGACCCTGTTAGCTCAGAGTTCCTCTTTCAACTTAACAAGCATTAAACAAAATGGCCCAGTCATCTATTCACCTTTGTTTAATACACACAGCGTTGTCTCTAATGTTATCTAACTACTGATAGCTCGCGATATCATCAGTTTTGATGCTGGCTAAGTAGCGTGAGCTAACGTTAGCTTCTAGCCACAATGCTATATTGTTATAATGGCATACTCCATTGACGTTAGCATGCAGCTAACAATGCTACCGCTAACAATGCTACCGAGCGTTTTTTAGACTAAAACTATCCGCTCTTGGTGGTCACTTGTGTTGATGTTAGTTTTGTTTCATCAACAAATGACAAGCAGAACACACAGTGAATGTATCCGTTTTGTTTATTGCACTTTTATTAGGCTTTGCTGAAAGATTATTGCTGCATTGAGTAAACAAGATGGTGGCGCGGCATAGGCTGCCTTATTGACATTTTCTATGGTGGAGCTTCCACCAGGAAGTGTATTGGCACATTCGTTCTGATTGGTTGAAATTGCCTTCATGTTTGCCACCTACTGCCACCTACTGCTTTGGCAGTGTACTACATCAGTGTGCTTGGCTGACAAAAACGAAAAAAAAAACGAAAGTGTGACTCGAGGCGCATGACGTCGCGGCGATACGCGGCGATGCGTATAAGAAAACAATACGAAGATGATACGAAAGGTGTAACCTCAGCCTAAAAGTCTGGGGTGATGGTAGACAAAGCAACTCTGAGGTCATGCTCAATGTCCAATCTGTTCCTCTGCTCTGTCTTCAGCTGGACCAGAGCTGAGAAGCCACTTTCACAAAGATAGGTAGTGCAAAAAAAGAAAGTAATAAAATAAAAAATTCAAAAATTACTTTTTTTTTTCACACATCCGCAACCCACTCAAAATGGCCCCGCGACCCACTTTTGGGTCGCGACCCACCAGTTGAGAAACACTGGCCTAGAGGTAAAGAGGCCGGCCAGTAAGCGAAAGGTTGCCGGTTTGATCCCCACCACTGACAGGAGCTGTGAGCTGCTGTGACTGAAGGGTAGCTGGTATTATATCTACGGTGCCCACCATCCTGCACCTTGTGCCCTTGAGCAACTGAACCCCAAAACTGCTCCAGAGTGACCCTGCTCTCTGATGAAATGCATAATTGATGTGTGTTTGTACATGTGACTGTGTGGATGTGTAACTAGGAGGGATATGAGGACTGTGTGTGTGTGTGTAACTAGGAGGATATGAGGACTGTGTGTGTGTAACTAGGAGGATATGAGGACTGTGTACAGTATGTGTAACTAGGAGGATATGAGGACTGTGTGTATGTGTAACTAGGAGGGATATGAGGAGTGTGTGTATGTGTAACTAGGAGGGATATGAGGAGTGTGTGTACAGTATGTGTAACTAGGAGGGATATGAGGACTGTGTGTGTGTGTAACTAGGAGGGATATGAGGAGTGTGTGTATGTGTAACTAGGAGGGATATGAGGAGTGTGTGTGTGTGTAACTAGGAGGGATATGAGGAGTGTGTGTACAGTATGTGTAACTAGGAGGGATATGAGGACTGTGTGTGTGTGTAACTAGGAGGGATATGAGGAGTGTGTGTATGTGTAACTAGGAGGGATATGAGGAGTGTGTGTGTGTGTAACTAGGAGGGATATGAGGACTGTGTACAGTATGTGTAACTAGGAGGGATATGAGGACTGTGTACAGTATGTGTAACTAGGAGGGATATGAGGACTGTGTGTGTATGTGCCTAAGTGAGCATCGTCTCCTTGCATGAGGCATTTATATGAATCCCACTGGCGTCCTTCCCTGGCACAGAGCTCTTTATTGGGTTTCAGTAGCTATAAATGGGTTGTAACCCTTTCACTACCACATTACCAAAGGGTTAACCATGTCACTGCGGCAATACAGAAGGTTAACCCTTTCACTGCCACACGACAAAGGGTTAACCCTTTCACAACCACATTACAGAAGGTTAACCTTCTGTAGTGTGGTAGCGAAAGGGTTAATAAGAACCTCAATGAAAATGTGAAATGTATTGCTGTATGTATGTCTGTATATGTTCTTACACAAGGCATCTGGATGAGTTCCAGGTGTGTCTTTCCCTTACATAGAGCTCTCAATTTGTGTTTTGTCTTTTGTGTGTCATTTATGAATATTTTCCATATGCGTAAAAATACAAAAGTTGACACTGTGCCACAGTTAACTGAAAATAGATATCTCAAATAGATAAGTAAATAATATGCATGTCAACTATTTTACACAAGTATTGATTGAAGATGATTGAAGGTGGTTCAGTGCCACTGTTATATTATTTGGGGATGACCCCTTAAAGTATGATTATCATCATAATCAGTATGCACAGAAAGCAACCCCCATTAACACTCTCTCACTCTCTCACACACACACACACACACACACACACACACACACACACACACACACACACACACACACACACACACACACACACACACACACACACACACACACACACACACACACACACACACACACACACACACACACACACACACACACACACACACACACACACACACACACAGTCCTCATTTCCTTTCATAGTCTCCTGAGATCTCATTAAGAAAAAAAAGAAAAGAAAAAGTAATTGTTTACCTCATGTCCCTAGACATACTGTCCTGCTATATACAGTGCTGATTACTGCTCTATTGTCCTGCTATACACAGTGCTGATTACTACTGTACTGTCCTGCTATATACAGTGCTGATTACCGCTGTACTGTCCTGCTATACACAGTGCTGATTACTGCTCTATTGTCCTGCTATATACAGTGCTGATTACTACTGTACTGTCCTGCTATATACAGTGCTGATTACCGCTGTACTGTCCTGCTATATACAGTGCTGATTACCGCTGTACTGTCCTGCTATATACAGTGCTGATTACCGCTGTACTGTCCTGCTATATACAGTGCTGATTACTGCTGATGATCTGTTTTCCTGCAGGTTCCTTTTATTATGTTTTACATTTGATCATCATCACTCTACTTCCTTAATGTTCATATCAGATCCCTCCTGACGTTTAGTCCAAACAACCTGTTCATTCAGACACACCTCACCCCTGTGGAGCTGGACATGTTTCATTTGGCTTTTACACAGACAAGCAGGCAGACAAACAGGCAGACAGACAGACAAGCAGGCAGGCATGCAGGCAGGCAGGCAGGCAGACAGACAGACAGACAGACAGACAGACAGACAGACAGACAGACAGACAGACAGACAGACAGACAGACAGACAGACAGACAGACAGACAGACAGACAGACAGACAAGCAGGCAGGCATGCAGACAGACAGACATAATCAACAAAACAATGGGCTAGATCCACAAAGAATGGATTGCACGGTGCTAATTGCACCCTTACTTACAATTCATTATGAATTCTCTCTGGTCTGCATCCCCTTAACAATTGTGTGTATTGAGCCGTACTGTATTGTACCCATTCTGCAATCTGTTAATACACATTTTTATTTTTGCAATCCATTCTTTGTGGATCTAGCCCAATGTGTTTCTGCCAAGTCTGACTGACTGATTGGCTGATGGGCTGCATGAACTGGCAACTGGATGGCTAGCTGGGTGACTGGTTGGGTGACTGGATGACTGGCTGGCTGGCTTGATGGCTGACTGGGTGACTGGATGGCTGGCTCACTGGCTGGGTGACTGGATGGCTCACTGGCTGGGTGACTGGCTGGCTGGTTGACTGACTGGATGGCTGGCTGGCTGGCTGGCTGACTGGATGGCTGACTGATTGAGTAGATGGGTATGTGTGATTGGTGAACTTAAATATTTTATTATATAATATTTGTAGGTGTTATTGAGGTGTATTGTATTGTTTTATTGTATTGTATTGTATTAATTGTATTGTATTGATTTTATTGTATTGTATTGATTTGTGTGGACCCCAGTAATAGTAGCCTATGCCTGTGGCAATGGCTAATGGGGATCCGAATAAACTAAACTAAACTAAACTAAACTGGCTGGGTGGCTGGTTGACTGACTGGATGGCTTGTTTCCACTTGACTGATAGTAGTAGATTGTCCATGTACACACAGCCTCAGCTAAACACACACAGGGAAGATGTACACCCATACAACTAGCCAGGGGCGGGCGCACACACACACACACACACACACACACACACACACACACACACACACACACACACACACACACACACACACACACACACACACACACACACACACACACACACACACACACACACACACACACACACACACACACACACACACACACACACACACACACACACACACACACACACACACACACACACACACACACACACACACACATTTTATAAGGAGGGACTATTGGGTCCTGAGAGGAAAGCATTCTTTTCCTGAGCACACACACACACACACACACACACAACCCCTGCGAGTTGGGCTGTAGGAGAGTGGCTCACGTGCCTCACAAGCTGTGTGTGTCATTGCATGCACAGCAAGGGGCAGTATTGGGTCAGCTTTCCTCCCTCTCCAAAGCCTCCAGAGAGAGAGAGAGAGAGAGAGAGAGAGAGAGAGAAGAGAGAGAGAGAGAGAGAGAGAGAGAGAGAGAGAGAGAGAGAGAGAGAGAGAGAGACAAAGAGAGGGGCAGATAGAGATATAGTGGAGACAGATATAGATAAAAAGAGAGAGATAGGGGAGAGATAGAGGAGATATATATAGGAGAGATAGATACAAATAGAGACATAGAAATAGAGAGATATATAGATACAAAGAGAGATAAATAGAGATAGAGGAGAGATATAGATACAAAGAGAGTATAGAGGAGAGAGATAGATACAAAGAGAGAGATATGGAGAGATAGGAGATATATACTGTAGATACAAAGAGAGATATACCGTAGAGAGAGAGAGAGAGAGGAGAGATATATAGATACAAAGAGAGATATCTGTATATAGAGAGAGGAGAGAGATATAGATAGAAAGAGAGAAGAAAGAGAGATATAGATAGATAGAGGAGAGAGATAGATCAAAGAGATATATATAGGAAATAGATATAGATACAAAGAGAGAGAGAGAGAGAGAGGAGAGAGAGAGAGAGAGATGAGAGAGAGAGAGAGAGAGAGATAGATACAAAGAGAGATAGATATAATGAGGAGAGAAATAGATAGAAAGAGAGAGATATAGGGAGAGATAGAGAATATAGATATATAGATACAAAGAGAGAGATAGAGAGATAGAGGAGAGAGGAGAGATACAAGGAGATAGAGGAGAGAGATATAGATACAAAGAGAGAGATAGAGAGATATAGAGGGAGAGATATAGATACAAAGAGAGAGATATAGAGATATAGAGGAGAGATATAGATACAAAGAGAGAGATAGTGAGAGATAGAGAGAGATAGAGGATGGAGTATAGATACAAAGAGGTAGAGAGAGATAGAGGATAGAGATATAGATACAAAGAGAGAGATAGAGGAGAGAGATATATATACAAAGAGAGAGATAGAGAGAGGTAGAGGAGAGATATAGATACAAAGAGAGAGATAGAGAGAGGATAGAGGAGAGGGTTGATGATAGAATGTGTCATTCTGTGGCGGTGCTGCTGAGAGGGGGTGGAGTAGAAAGCACTGCAGAGAGAGAGAGAGAGAGAGAGAGAGAGAGATAGAGAAGAGAGAGAGAGAGAGAGAGAGAGAGAGAGAGAGAGAGAGAGAGAGAGAGAGAGAGAGAGAGAGAGAGAGAGAGAGAGAGAGAGGGGCTGGGAGGGGGGTAGCCTGATGAGGGAAGGAGGTCAGGAGGGGTGGGGGGGTTGGGCAAGGGAGGTGGAGAGGGTCAGGGCTCAGGGAGAGAGGGAACAGGAGGAGGGATGAGAGAGAGAGAGAGAAAAGCAGGGGATTGAGAGAGGGGGAGGGGGGGGATAGGGGAGGGAGAGCGCGAGAGTAGAGAGGGATGGAGAGAGACTGAGAGGAAGGGACAGGCAGGGAGGAAGGGAGAGATGGTGGGATGGAGAGAGGGAGGGGAGGGATGGAGAGAGGGGCACAGAGGAATAGAAAGAGCTAAAAGGCAGGATGGGGGGGGTGGTTGGTTAGGAAACGAGAGGAAGGAGCAGAAAAAGGAGAGAGAGAGAGGAGAAGAGAGAGAGGTTGGGAGCTGTAGGACAGCATGAAGAGCGTGTATTTATGAGTGTATAAGGAGTATTCATGCGTTGAGACTAAGGCCAACCTAATGCCTGCCAGCTCAACACAAATCCCCCTCAGCAGAATGGCCACCGGCATTGCCCCTCTCTCTGTCTCTCTCTCTTCCTTTATCCATCTCTCTCCGCCTCTCTGTCTGTCTCTCTTCCTTTATCCATCGCTCTCTCCCTCTCTGCCTGTCTCTCTTTCTTTATCCATCTTTCTCCCTCTCTCCCTCTCTGTCTATCTCTCTTTCTTTATCCATCTCTCTCTCCCCCTCTGTCTGTCTCTCTTTGTTATCCCTCTATCTCTCTCTCCCTCTCTGTCTGTCGCTCTTTCTTTCTCTCTCTGTCTCTCTCTCTCTCTCTCTCTCCCTCCGTCTGTCCCTCTTTCTCTCTTCTCCTTCTCTGCAGATCCTTCCTTCTCTTCCCTCCCTCTCTGCTGGGTGGGAACCTCTACACTCTTCTGCTAATTTCCCTCCCTCCCCTCCCTCCCTCCCTCCCTTTTCCCTCCATCCCATTTTCCCGACATCCCTCTCCTCCTAACATCCGTGCCTGTGTGCCGCTAACACAGGGAGGGGTCCTCCTGCTTTCTCCCTCTGCGCCTCTCCCTATCCTCCTCTCCTCCTCTCCTCCTCTCCTCCTCTCCTCCCCCTTGCCAGATCTTAAAGGGACAAGGGTCCCCTCCTCTGCCATGTGTGCAGCAGCATCTCTCCAGGCTGCAGCTGGGAACAGGAACAGTGCCGGTCAGTGCTCCCCCAGTACTGGCAAGCTCTGTGTGTTTGGGGCTCCACACTTAATGGCCATAATGGCTTTATGACTGGATGCGTCGTACAAAAAACAAGCATGGGTGGCTGGCTAGCTGGGTGATGGGCTGCTGGCTGGGGTGCTGGCTGGCTGGATGGATGGCTGTGGCTGGGGATGAGTAACTGGCTGGGTGACTGGATGGCTGGCTGGCTGGCTGAGTGACTGGCTGGCTGGCTGCTGGATGGATGGCTGGCTGGATGAGTAACTGGCTGGGTGACTGGATGCTGGCTGGCTGGCTGAGTGACTGGCTGGCTGGCTGGCTGGCTGGATGGTTGGCTAGCTAGCTGGGTGGCTGGGTGGCAGGCTGGCTGGCTGGCTGGGTGACTGGATGGCTGGCTGGCTAGCTGAATGACTGCTGGCTGAGTGACTGGCTGGCTGGCTGGCTGGCTGGATGGTTGGCTAGCTAGCTGGGTGGCTGGATGGCAGGGTGACTGGATGGCTGGCTGGCTGGCTGAGTGACTGGATGGCTGCTGGCTAGCTGAATGACTGGCTGGCTGAGTGACTGGCTGGCTGGCTGGCTGAGTGACTGCTGGCTGGCTGGCTGAGTGACTGGCTGGCTGGCTAGCTGAATGACTGGCTGGCTGAGTGACTGGCTGCTGGCTGGCTGGCTGAGTGACTGGCTGGCTGGCTGGCTGAGTGACTGGCTGGCTGGCTAGCTGAATGACTGGCTGGCTGAGTGACTGGCTGGCTGACTGGCTGGCTGAGTGACTGGCTGGCTGGCTGGCTGAGTGACTGGGTGACTGGATGGCTGGCTGAGTGACTGGGTGACTGGATGGCTGGCTGAGTGACTGGGTGACTGGATGGCTGGCTGAGTGACTGGCTGGATGGCTGGCTGGCTGAGTGACTGGCTGGCTGGCTGGCTGGCTGAGTGACTGGCTGGGTTGGCTGGCTGAGTGACTGGCTGGCTGGCTGGCTGGCTGGCTGAGTGACTGGGTGACTGGATGGCTGGCTGAGTGACTGGCTGGCTGGCTGAGTGACTGGCTGGTTGGCTGGCTGAGTGGTGGCTTTTATGCTTGAAATCAGTTGACCACAAATGAGATACAAAGACAAAAATAACATTAACCCAAGAGCCAGGACACACAAACATATCAACAACTGGAACGGATTCATTCCGTCTTTCATCAAGGACTCGTCCGTCCATAAAAGCATACTGTGTATATGAAAGAGATACAGCCACAGTAATGTGGTTAGCACCGGGACACTGAAGATAACGTTGGGTACTTTTATTTTTTGCTGATGTCTCTGTTTCAACACGGTTTGTCAATATTCAAAAGCTGACAGTCTGTCCTTTCGCCACGTATTCAGCTTTCTATTGTTAAATCTATATGAGGCTGTAATATGATGAGCCAAAAGCAAAGGCACACGTTTGAGCTTACTGTACTAATGCTAACGATCATATAGAATATTGTAGATCATAGAAAGATTTGGAATATAATGGAAACACATGACTTGATGGAAACCTCACATACAAACACTGCTGTACAAAATCATTCATAACCGACAACCGACAAACAGAATATACACAGGCCTACTCTCCCCTCTCTCTCTATCCTTCCTTCCTCCCCTTCAATCCCTACTTCATCCCCCCACTCCACTATCCCTTTGCTCAGTATTTCCCTACCTGCTGCTTCCATACTTTTTTCTTCCCTTCCCCCCTCCCCCCTCCTCCACCCCTCCCTCTCCCCTCCCTCCCTCCCTCCCTCTCCTCCTTCCCTCCCTCTCTCCTCCTTCCCGCCCTCCTCCATCCCTGCCTCTCTCCTCCATCCCTTCCTCTCCCTCTCCTTCCATCTCTCCATCTATTCCTCCATCCCACCACCATCCCTCCACCTCCCCCATCCCCTCCCTCCTTCACTCCCTCTCTCATCCCCTCCCTCCCTCTCCCCTCCTTCCCCCCTCTCTCCTCTCCTCCCTCCTCTGTCCCTCTCTCCTCACCTCGTTCCCTCTCCCCTCCCTCTCCTCCTTCCCTTCCTCCCTCCTCTCCTCCCTCCCTCCTCTTCTCCCTCCCTCCTCCCCTCCCTCCCTTCCTTCCTTCCCTCCATCTCTCCTCTCCTCCCTCCCTCCTAAATCCCTCTCTCCTCTCCTCCCTCCCTCCCTCTCCCCTCCTTCCCTCCCTCTCTCCTCTCCTCCCTGCACAATCCCTCTCTCCTCCCCTCCCTCCCGCTCCTCCTCCCCCTCCGTCTCTGCCTCCCTCCCTCCCTCTCCTGCAGGTATAGAGAAGTGACTGTGATACATGGTGGTGTTTAGCAGGCTGAGGGGCACTAGGGCACAGGAGACACCTCGTGTGTTTAAAGAGGGTAAAGGTCTCTATGCGCCAAGGACACACAAACACATACACACACACACACAGGTACAGCACACTCTGGTACACAGGAGGAGAGCATCTTTATGCACGCACGCACGCACACACACACACACACACACACACACACACACACACACACACACACACACACACACACACACACACACACACACACACACACACACACACACACACAACACACACACACACACACACACACACACACACACACACACACACACACACACACACACACACACACACCACACACACACACACACACACACACACACACACACACGCGCGCGCGCGTCAAAGTCCCAGGGGTAGCAGACCAGGTAGACTGGGGCTCAGACGATCAATCAATGTTTTACCCATAATCCACTGGGACACAGGAAGGAAGTAGAAAACACTGCATCAGCCAACATGACAACAGTGTGTGTGTATATATCTATCTGTGTGTGTGTTTGTGTGCATCTATCTGTGAGAGTATGCGTGTGTGTGTGTGTGTGTGTGTGTGTGTGTGTGCATCTATCTGTGAGAGTATGCGTGTGTGTGTGTGTGTGTGTATGTGTGTGTGTGTGTGTGTGTGTGTGTGTGTGTGTGACGTGTGTGTGTGTGACGTGTGCGTGTGTGTGTGTGTATCTATCTGTGAGAGAGTGTGTGTGTGTGTGTGTGTGTGTGTGTGTGTGTGTGTGTGTGTGTGTGTGTGTGTGTGTGTGTGTGTGTGTGTGTGTGTGTGTGTGTGTGTGTGTGTGTGCTTGACACACTGCAGTGAGCATCCTGGCAATTGCGTCGTTATGACCTGTGGATGGCTGTATTTATTATGGAGCTGTTAGTTTGTAGCAGTGCAGAGGGCATTAAACAGGTGGGCCCCTTCACACATAGTAAATCACACTGGCCTACTTCCTTTCAATTTACTCCATTTTCACCCAGCAAGTCACATGGAAGAAAGGATTATGGGAAACCGTGATGTGTGCAGCATGTGTGTGTTGTTTCTTTTTTACATGCTCGTAATCCGCTGAGTACATTAATGATGAAAGTGCAGCACGGTCCTGTTCAGATTTTGCCCCAGTTATTATGCTTAGATTTTATGCAATTTACCTTGAGCCACAGTGGCTTGCGGTAAATGCTAATAATAGAATGAATCAACACCATATACACAAATCACCATAATCACCACGGAATAGCAGAGTATTAAAGAAGCGCGTTGGACTATAACAATACACTGGTGGAAATTATTAAACACATGTGTAAAAGATTTAGTAAAAAAAAAAAAAAGTATGCTTACTTGCGGCCCGGGGCATTTCATACAGAGAAGTTATCGCAACATAGAACTTCCTAATCCAATCAATTCTTAAGGCCTAACTAAATCATATCTAAGACCTTTTTAAGACTTTCACACCTAAAGGTCCGGACCAAATTAATGTTTTTGTTACATTGTTTACAATTTGGTCCAATAGGTTCACTTTCACACTGCAATGATGCCAGCGGACCAAAGGACTTCAGGTGGCAGACCTACGTCCTGTCGTCATCACCCGCATGGTCTCTTGACACTGGTACTTGACACTGATTGGCTGGTGGATGAGCGTGGTCTCCCTATTCTTGACACTGATTGGCTGGTGGATGAGCGTGGTCTCCCTATACTTGACACTGATTGGTTTGTGGACGAGCGTGCATCTGACGTAGTATGGTCTAAAATGTATATCACGGTATAATTTGAAGCATAGAGTGTAACTTAAATTTCTATATACTGTAAATGCTTCTGAAGGGGTAAACCACTGGTATGGCAGCTATTACTGTACGCTTCACATGACTTACTTACGCCTATCGCTCCTTTCGGGGGAGCATAGGCCGTCGACAACAGTTCGCCAGGGTCCTCTGTCCTGTGCTTTGCTTTCCAGCCGTTTCCATGTCAGTCCGCTCTGTGTGATGTCTGTCTCACCCTCTTAAGATCTTTTAGCGTATACTGTACTTATCTAAGGGAAAAGGATTTGGCAACGTTCCGTCCTCCATTCTTCACTCTTCCGTTCATGCCAATAAAGCTCGTTCCACTCGGATCATTTTGATTCGTCAGACACCCTCAGCGTACAGTAGCTCTACCTCACGGTATTCGCGACGTCGCTCATGACTGAGTGGGAGATATACTGTACATGTTTCTGCATTCAGAGTAACAAATCACTAATTAAAAAATGAACCATATATCAGCTTATTCGATCTTAACTCCGGGCCGGAACGTGAACGAGGGAAAACACTGCATCAGTATGATTTAATAATCGTCACGGCGG
>NC_140181.1:15850151-15881820 GCF_963971535.1 Notolepis coatsorum
ACACACACACACACTCACGCGCACACACACTCTCACTCGCACACGCACATGCACACACACACACAAGCTCACTCACACACACACACAAGCTCACTCACACACACGCACACACGCACACTCACACACACACAAGCTCACTCTCTCTCACTCACACACAGATAATCTCACTCACACACACACACACACACACACACACACACACACACACACACACATAAAAACAAACATACACATACACACTAACAGTGCTCTCGCAGTCTCTCTTTTTCTCTCTTTTCTCTTTCTCTCTCTCTCTCCCTCTGATGCCCTTTCACCCAGTTTTCTCTGTGATTCATTTCTGCCTATCATCCTCACTGGCCCACAGCCAAGGGGTTGATGCTACATCTCCAGCTGACCGCGGAGGCAGTGCAGTGGGTCAGATGGCTAATACAGTCCCAGGCCTGATGGGCGGCCTACGCTCAAGAGGAAATAATAACCCCAAGGTACAACCTCCTCCCCGGGACGGGATCCATGCAGCCTGTGTCTCTCGGCCACACAGTATCTCTTATTTTCTCTCTCTTTTTTTTTAATACAAGAAACCGATGCTGTAGAAGTGAAGACTAGTACAGTAGACTTATCTGTCCCTCGTGTGTTTACTATTGGAAGTACTGGCACTGGTCAGGGAAACATGGTGGGACTTCAGAGGAGAGGAGAGAGGAGAGAAGAGAGGAGAGGAAGAGGAGAGGAGAGAGGAGAGGAGAGGAAGAGGAGAGGAAGAGGAAGAGGAGAGGAGCAAGGAGCTTTCCCAACTGAGTAGACATTATTGTAAGGTTTAACAGTGAGACAAAAAGCCTATTTAATGGTTTGGTGATATAGTGGGGAGGGAGGGAGGGGAGGGTGTAGTAGGGAGTGGAGGAGGGAGGGAGGGAGGGAGGGAGGGAGGGAGGGAGGGAGGGAGGGGGAGGGAGAGAGAGAGAGAGAGAGAGAGAGAGAGAGAGAGAGAGAGAGAGAGAGAGAGAGAGAGAGAGAGAGAGAGAGAGAGAGAGAGAGAGAGAGAGAGAGGAGAGATGAAAAGAGGAGAGAAAGAGAGCGATAGAGGGAAAGAGAGAGGAGAGAGAAAGATGAGAGGGAGCGAGAAAGAGAGGAGGAACAGTAAATGAGAGAGGAGGGGATGACAAATCACAAGCTCTGCAGTCCCATGCCTCCCTACGCTCAGAGAGAGAGAGAGGGGGGGGGGGGAGATGGAGAGAGGAAGGGAAACAGAGAGAGAGAGAGAGAGAGAGAGAGAAAGAGGGAGGGAGTGTGAGACAGAGAGAATGAGACAGTAAAAAAAGACGGCTTATTTGCTCTCAAATTGTTCCCGGATTTGAGGCTCATCAACAAGACATTAGATATGCTAAATTATAATTACTTCCATTATAACAACTACTAGAATTATTTATAATTATGATAAACACATATCCAGGCAGTTTGTAGCATTTAGTTTGTTCAATGTAGCCACTTTCCCTTCCCAATGCCCTATTTCCAGACACGGGATGAACAAGTAGGGGATGAAGCAGGAGAAAGGAACCTCTAATAGAAATGAATGGAGCGTCATCCGAGTGTGTTTTCCAGGAAGGAGGATGACAGCGGCGATACAGCTCCTCCATGACTGTGTTTTCTAGGAGGACGACGGCAGCCATAGAGTTATTATCCGGAGTCTAATCAGATATTATCACCTCAGTCTAATACAGCTGATGCTGATCTGAGGCGAGGAGGATCAATCCACTGTTTAATTAGATGTAATCCTCTCTGCAGAGTCCCTCCTGTCACTCACACCCCCTGGAAAAACACACACACGCACGCGCACCACACACACTCACACACACACACACACGCGTGCACACACACACGCACACACAGCTGTTGGATGAAAAGCTCATAACAAAGCCAGCTTTTGGGGAATTAAAAAAATACTGTCTTCATTTGAGGAGAAATCACACACACAGACGCGCACACACACACACACACACACACACACACACACACACACACACACACACACACACACACACACACACACACACACACACACACACACACACACACACACACACACACACACACACACACACACACACACACACACACACACACACACAGCTGTTGGATGAAAACCTCATATCAAAGGCAGCTTTTGGGGAATTAAGAAAAGACTGTCTCTCCGTGTGTCTCACTAGGATAAACCACTATGTGGTGAATGATTGAGTTAATATCCTACAGTCATTACACATTTCCCCAGCACATCCAGCATTATGCAAACCTTTAATTCATGGGGGGGGGGGGGGGGGGGGGAGAGTGGAACTAGTTACAAGGTTTTCATGTGGCGTCACAACAAGATACTATGCTTGACTACTTCTAGCAGAGCAGTCTTATAGGTGAAATGGGCAAATCCAACTGTGCTTAATGAGCCCATAACCTATAGGCTACTGTGTCACTGTCATCATAACCTATATGCTTACTGTATGACTGGCATCATAACCTATATGCTACTGTATCACTGGCATCATAACCTATAGGCTACTATCTACTATGTATTAGATATGTACTACTATCTATCTATCCATCCATCCATCCATCCATCCATCCATCCATCCATCCATCCATCCATCCATCCATCCATCCATCCATCCATCCATCCATCCATCTATCTATCTATCTATCTATCTATCTATCCATCCATCCATCCATCCATCCATCCATCCATCTATCTATCTACAGTATCTATCTATCTATCTATCTATCTATCTACAGTATCTATCTATCTACAGTATCTATCTATCTATCTATCTATCTTATCTATCTATATCTATCTATCTATCTAATCTATCTATCTAGTCTATCTATCTACAGTATCTATCTATCTACAGTATCTATCTATCTACAGTATCTATCTATCTACAGTATCTATCTATCTACAGTATCTATCTATCTATCTATCTATCTATCTATCTATCTATCTATCTATCTATCTATCTATCTATCTATCTATCTATCTATCTATCTATCTATCTATCTATCTATGTTAACTGGTGATAGGCCCACCCAGAGAGACAGTTAAAGGAACACTATCAAATCTTTGGAAATACACTTCGCCATCTTCCCCAGAGTCAGACGAAAAGGTGGATATTAGTGTCATTTGTGTCCAGTAGCCCCAGAGAGAGGCCCAGGTGCATGCTAGACTATCTCAGCACAAGGCCTGGAAGCAGTAGGGAGCAGCTAGTCTAGTTTAGCACAAAGCCTGGAAGCAGCTAGTCTATTTTAGCACAAGGCCTGGAAGCAGCTAGACTAGCTTAGCACAAGGCCTGGAAGCAGCTAGACTAGCTTAGCACAAAGCCTGGAAGCAGCTAGTCTAGCTTAGCACAAGGCCTGGAAGCAGCTAGACTAGCTTAGCACAAGGTCTGGAAGCAGCTAGACTATAGCTTAGCACAAGGCCTGGAAGCAGCTAAACTAGCTTAGCACAAGGTCTGGAAGCAGCTAGACTATAGCTTAGCACAAGGCCTGGAAGCAGCTAGACTATAGCTTAGCACAAGGCCTGGAAGCAGCTATACTAGCTTAGCACAAGGCCTGGAAGCAGCTAGACTAGCTTAGCACAAGGCCTGGAAGCAGCTAGACTAGCTTAGCACAAGGCCTGGAAGCAGCTAGACTAGCTTAGCACAAGGCCTGGAAGCAGCTAGACTAGCTTAGCACAAGGCCTGGAAGCAGCTAGACTAGCTTAGCACAAGGCCTGGAAGCAGCTAGACTAGCTTAGCACAAGGCCTGGAAGCAGCTAGACTAGCTTAGCACAAGGCCTGGAAGCAGCTAGACTAGTTTAGCACAAGGCCTGGAAGCAGCTAGACTAGCTTAGCACAAGGCCTGGAAGCAGCTAGACTAGCTTAGCCACAAGGCCTGGAAGCAGCTAGTCTAGCTTAGCACAAGGCCTGGAAGCAGCTAGTCTAGCTTAGCACAAGGCCTGGAAGCAGCTAGACTAGCTTAGCACAAGGCCTGGGAAGCAGCTAGACTAGCTTAGCACAAGGCCTGGGAAGCAGCTAGACTAGCTTAGCACAAGGCCTGGAAGCAGCTAGTCTAGCTTAGCACAAGGCCTGGAAGCAGCTAGACTAGCTTAGCACAAGGCCTGGAAGCAGCTAGACTAGCTTAGCACAAGGCCTGGAAGCAGCTAGACTAGCTTAGCACAAGGCCTGGAAGCAGCTAGACTAGCTTAGCACAAGGCCTGGAGGCAGCTAGACTAGCTTAGCACAAGGCCTGGAAGCAGCTAGACTAGCTTAGCACAAAAGACAAATCAATGTTTTTGTCTGTATTTCCCAAATTGTCGGAGTGTTCCTTTAACACTATTTTTCTAGCTTTGCCCGGTTTTGTTTTCAATTCTCGTGTACAGCACGGTGGTGACGAACACAGTGACCTGACACATGCTCTTGTATTGACCGTATAAAAAAGCCATAAGACCCTGGAGAGTTTAGTGATGCAGACTATGGGTTTAGGCCCCAGTGGTACAATGCAGCTACACCCTCCAAATCTCAGAGGAGACACTTCATACCGTCAGGTCAGCTACAGAACCCGCCCCCCCCCCATTTTTTTTAATACAAATAAATCTTTCCCCATCGACAACATTTTAATGTATTAATTTAATACGTTTCCAAGGGTTTGGTTTGGTCTCAGGGACCATGGGCTTAATTTGATGTTTCTTTCCTCATTAAGCCCAAAGTACGCTTTTATTCATCACATCAAACTGTCCCAAATCCAGAGCATGTGGTCGTCTACAAATTCAGCCTGTTTTCATCTGACGTCCGGCTCATCTTTTTAATCTGTTATGTACCGTCCCAGACACAATTTATATCGTCCTCGGGATCATCAGGACGCCCTGAATTTCAAGCCCGGCCAAGGTCATGAGACAGCAAAGGAGTGAGAGACAATTACGACGCTTTCAATTCAGTAATAAAAAAAAAAAAAAAAAATATATATATATATATATATATATATATATATATATATATATATATATATATATATATATATATATACACTTTATACTTTTTTAATAAAGTCAATTCAGAGACACAAGGTCTTGATCTTCCACTCTCCCATGCCTCCTCATACAGTGGGAGAAGAACAAAGACATGAATACTATAAATCCTATCTGTAATAAAAGCCATTATTCTCCACTCTGAATGCCTTACATGTGCAGCCCCACTGCACTGTCGCTAGGCTCGCTGCTGTGTGCTGTACTGTACTGTACCGTACAGTAGCTGGAGCGTGGGTTCTCAGGAGAGAGGGAGGAGAGGAAGAGAGAGAATAAGAAATGGAGAGGATATGGACATTGTAACGCAACACACACACACACACACTACACTAATTTGCACTCACATACACATGCACGTGCAACTCAAAATACACAGGCCTTTGCACTCACACAAACGCTCGTACATGCTCACATGCTCTCAGACACACACACACACACACACACAGGCACACACACACACACACACCATCACATCCATCCCTCCTCTGATCCGAGTCAATTAATATTTAATATTGCATCAAGTAGGCAGAGAGAATGGAAAGAGAGGGGAAACAATCCTTGTGCGCGCGTGCACACACACACACACACACACACACACACACACACACACACACACACACACACACACACACACACACACACACACACACACACACACACACACACACACACACACACACACACACACACACACACACACACACACACACACACACACACACACACACAGACACGAAAAGTGCTTGGATTAGCTGCCGTTTACACTTTTGAGTGAGTGCACTTGTGTGTGACTGTGAAGGTGTGTGTGTGTTTGAGTTGTTGTCTTGTGTGTGACTGTGAAGGTGTGTGTGTGTGTTTGAGTTGTTGTCTTGTGTGTGACTGTGAAGGTGTGTTTGTGTTTGAGTTGTTGTCTTGTGTGTGACTGTGAAGGTGTGTGTGTGTTTGAGTTGTTGTCTTGTGTGTGACTGTGAAGGTGTGTTTGTGTTTGAGTTGTTGTCTTGTGTGTGACTGTGAAGGTGTGTGTGTGTGAGTTGTTGTCTTGTGTGTGACTGTGAAGGTGTGTGTTTGAGTTGTTGTCTTGTGTGTGACTGTGAAGGTGTGTGTTTGAGTTGTTGTCTTGTGTGTGACTGTGAAGGTGTGTGTGTGAGTTGTTGTCTTGTGTGTGACTGTGAAGGTGTGTGTGTGTGAGTTGTTGTCTTGTGTGTGACTGTGAAGGTGTGTGTGTGTGAGTTGCTGTCTTGTGTGTGACTGTGAAGGTGTATGTGTGTGAGTTGTTGTCTTGTGTGTGACTGTGAAGGTGTGTTTGTGTTTGAGTTGTTGTCTTGTGTGTGACTGTGAAGGTGTGTGTGTGTGTTTGAGTTGTTGTCTTGTGTGTGACTGACTGTGAAGGTGTGTGTGTTTGAGTTGTTGTCTTGTGTGTGACTGTGAAGGTGTGTGTGTGTGTTTGAGTTGTTGTCTTGTGTGTGACTGACTGTGAAGGTGTGTGTGTTTGAGTTGTTGTCTTGTGTGTGACTGTGAAGGTGTGTGTGTGTGTGAGTTGTTGTCTTGTGTGTGACTGTGAAGGTGTGTTTGTGTTTGAGTTGTTGTCTTGTGTGTGACTGTGAAGGTGTGTGTGTGTGTGAGTTGTTGTCTTGTGTGTGACTGACTGTGAAGGTGTGTGTGTGTGTGAGTTGTTGTCTTGTGTGTGACTGTGAAGGTGTGTGTGTGTGAGTTGTTGTCTTGTGTGTGACTGTGAAGGTGTGTGTGTGAGTTGTTGTCTTGTGTGTGACTGTGAAGGTGTGTGTGTTTGAGTTGTTGTCTTGTGTGTGACTGTGAAGGTGTGTTTGTGTTTGAGTTGTTGTCTTGTGTGTGACTGTGAAGGTGTGTGTGTGTTTGAGTTGTTGTCTTGTGTGTGACTGTGAAGGTGTGTGTGTGTGTGTGAGTTGTTGTCTTGTGTGTGACTGTGAAGGTGTGTGTGTGTGAGTTGTTGTCTTGTGTGTGACTGTGAAGGTGTGTGTGTGTGAGTTGTTGTCTTGTGTGTGACTGTGAAGGTGTGTGTGTGTGTGAGTTGTTGTCTTGTGTGTGACTGTGAAGGTGTGTGTGTTTGAGTTGTTGTCTTGTGTGTGACTGTGAAGGTGTGTGTTTGTGAGTTGTTGTCTTGTGTGTGACTGTGAAGGTGTGTGTGTGTTTGAGTTGTTGTCTTGTGTGTGACTGTGAAGGTGTGTGTGTGTGAGTTGTTGTCTTGTGTGTGACTGTGAAGGTGTGTGTTTGAGTTGTTGTCTTGTGTGTGACTGTGAAGGTGTGTGTGTGTGAGTTGTTGTCTTGTGTGTGACTGTGAAGGTGTGTGTTTGAGTTGTTGTCTTGTGTGTGACTGTGAAGGTGTGTGTGTGTGTGAGTTGTTGTCTTGTGTGTGACCGCTGCTAGATAGTGGACTGTGTACTATGCTATGCACTTTACACTATGCTTCACACCTGCCTTACAGTATACAGTATAGTTATATAGGGCTGTAGTTACTCAAACTGCGGCCAAACACAGTAGAAAAGCAGTAGCTTCTTGGAGAAAGGAGGCACTAGCTAGCAGGGAGACGTGGTGTGTAGGCTGCTAGCGATTTTTAAGAAATCAGATGTATTTAATTCAATGCAAGAATGAACTAAATGACTAAATAAATGGTATCCCCACTCGAGATAAGAATCAATGACCAGAGGTACTAGGGAAACCCCCCCCCACCCCCTGGGAAATCACACTGTACTGTACACTATACTGTATACAGATGTTAGATGTCCAACAGAGACATAAACAATAGCTGGCAGACACGCTGTGACACACACACACACACACACACACACACACACACACACACACACACACACACACACACACACACACACACACACACACACACACACACACACACACACACACACACACACACACACGCACACGGTTGCCTCTCTTGCTCTCTCTCTCTCTCACACATACACACACATCAGACTGCGACATGGATAGAGGGAGGGATGAGAGGAGATAAAGGTATGGAGGTAGAGATAGAAGGAGAGAGAGAGAAGGAAAGCGGGAAGAGAGAGAGAGAGATGAGACGGTAACAATGGGCCACTCCTTTTGGGTTGCGTGCACTGAGAGAGAGAAGGGGGTTGAGAGAGGGGGGGGGGTAGAGAGAGCGAGAGAGAGGGAGCAGGGCGGGATAGAGAGAGAGAGCAGGGAGGGAGAGAGAGAGGGAGCAGGAAGAGAGAGAGCGAGAGCAGGGAGAGGGAGAGAGAGAGGGAGCAGGGAGAGAGGGATCAGGGAGAGAGGGAGAGGGAGCAGGGAGAGAGAGAGAGAGATAGAGAGATGGATCAGGGAGAGAGGGAGCAGGGAGAGAGAGATAGAGAGAGGGAGCAGGAAGAGAGTGTAAGGCAGGGGATGGAGGGATGGGGGAAGGGGAGAGGGGTCGGGGAGGACCATGTGGTGTTAAAGGGACACCATCCTCCTTAAAGGGGGTGGGTCGAGGAGCAAAAGAGAACGAGAAGAGAGGGGGTGAGAAGGGAAGGAAAGAGAAAAGGCAGCAGAGAATGAGAGAGAAAGAAGGAATGTGGGCGGGGAAAAGGATGGAGAGAGAGAGAGAGAGAGAGAGAGAGGGGTGGACAAAGGAGGAACTGACAAAATGCAGACAGGAGGAAGGGGGAGGGTTAGAGGAGTGATGGTGGGTGGGAGGGAAGGAGTGAGTGATGGAGGGAGGGAGGGAGGGAGGGAGGGAGGGAGGGAGGGAGGGAGGGATGCAGAGAGGGCTGGGGAGCGGAGAGAATGCCTGTTCTGTGCCGGCAGAGATCAAATATTTCCAGGCTAAAAGCGTTGACTCTGGTGCAGAGGGTCTCAATAGCACACGGTATCTAATAGTCTGCTCCCATCAGCTGACGCAAGCCAGCAGGACACCATCCCTGACGGGCATCACAGGGCATGTATGAGCCCTGTTCTGTCAATGCTCCATCTCATACCACACACACACACACACACACACACACACACACACACACACACACACACAGAAACAGCCACGTGTGTGTACCGTCACACACACAGTCACACATGCAGTTGCAAACAGACCCCCACACATACACACACACACACTCAGAAACAGCCACGTGTGTGCACCGTCTCACACACACACACACACACACACACACACACACACACACACACACACACACACACACACACACACACACACACACACACACACACACACACACACACACACACACACACACACACACACACACACACACACACATTCCTCTCTCTTGGAGAATACAAGGTTAGACATAATAATAATAACATTCCTCTTTTGAACACAACGGTTATGTAAAAGGTGATGGGGGGGGGGGGGGGGGATATTATGTGTGTGGGGGGTCTGGGTAACATATGACATGTCACGGGCCAGACTCACGGCAAGGACGCAGTATTTGCTTTAAACAGCTGACATACGGTACAGCCCATGAAATGTAATTCTGCTTCGAGACATTCCTCAGCCATCTCCGTTTGTGAGGGTTGGTGGTGGTAGGGGGGAAAAATGGATTATTGAAATGAATATGCCTACACATAGTATAGCTATAGGGGGCTTTCCGTGCCGCATGACTTTCACAGAGGCATGTAATGCCCCCCCCCCCCCCCCCCCCCCAATGCACACTAGGGTGACCAAAATCCACATGATCCACATGCAGGACAGCGTGGCAGTGAAGTAATACTAAAAAAAACACTTATGGAAGAAAGCAGACATTATGTATGGAGCATTTAGATTAGATTACAATGTATTGTCATCATACAGCACAAGTACAGTACAACGAAAAGAGGTCTGGCCTCCGACCAGAGTGCTTGGGTCTTTAGAAAGACCATGGTTTTAAAATACAATATATAATATAGTGTTACAACAATAATAAATAACAAAATGTTCTAAATAAATAACAATGTTGAAATTGAGAAGTTTGGACAAATCGTTTTACAACTGAAATTAAATCTTTTGGTATTACAGAGAGTTAAGTTCAGAAAAAAGGCCAATCCAGGAACTGGTACTGGTACCGGTATCGGTTCAAATGTGAACGGTACCCAGACCTCTCTATACCTGTATTCTGCCTCTCTCCTCACTCTCATCATACATACACCTTCCTCTCTCTACCCTTTCTTATTGCCTCTGCAACCTTGATTCAAATGCATTGTTGTGAGAGAGAGAGAGAGAGAGAGAGAGAGAGAGAGAGAGAGAGAGAGAGAGAGAGAGAGAGAGAGGGGAGGAGAGAGACAGACAGGGAGAGAGAAAGAGAAGAGAGAGAGAGAGAGGGAGAGATTGATGGAGAGAGAGAGAGAGAGATAGAGAGAGAGACAGTGACATAGAGAGACATTGAATGTACTGTATATACTGTTATATAGAATAGTGTGCTTCCTCCTCCGCAAGTCTGCAAACACTAGCTGAGGAATAAAACACTAACTCCACGGTGGCCAAGCCTTCCCTCTCCTCTCTCCTCCTTCCTCTCCTCACTCCTCACTCCTCGTCTCCCGTCCTCCTCGCTGGGCCCCCCGGGGGGCCGCGCTGATCCGCTGCTGCGTCTGCCCGTCTACGTTTGTTTTTAATTACTTTTCAATGAGGAGTATCTGCCCCGTTAAGGCGAGGCGGCTGACGATGACTCCGTCTCGCTGCCAAGATTTGTATCCGTTGTGACGGAGAGAGAGAGAGAGAGAGAGAGAAGTTTGGAGAGGAGGAACTTCTGGAGCCCGAAGGATACGACGACGCCATCTGTTATAGCGAGGCACTTGTTTCTGCAAAACCCCCACGGTTACGTTAAGCTATAGGTTCTAATTAAAAACAAAACAACAGACATCGATACCTTCCGTCGTCTGTTTAACTTAGCTCTGTTTTGTGATGGATCAGTGTGGCCGGGGCTCTTACTCCTTTCTGCCTGTCGTTCCTCCCTGCAGGGATGGGACGTTAGGGGGGGTTTTGGGGGCTCTAGTCTGGGCAGGTTTAGTCCGTCTCACCTCCATCGATCTCTACTGTGAAACTCTAAACTAGGGAACATTTAGCAGGAGCCTGGACTATAAAAAAATGTAAAACCACAGAATGATGGGGCTGGTAAAGTGTATATCAATGCCTCCCCCATTCCTCTCTTCCCCTTTCTCCTCTTATCCTCCATTCCTCTCTTCCTCTTACTCCTCTGGTCTTCCATTCTCCTCTCTTCCTCTTTCTCCTCTGGTCTTCCATTCTCCTCTCTTCCTCTTTCTCCTCTGGTCTTCCATTCTCCTCTCTTCCTCTTTCTCCTCTTGTCTTCCATTCCTCTCTTCCTCCTCTTATCTTACATTCCTCTCTCCTCTTATATTACATTCCTCTCTTCCTCTTTCTCCTCTTATCTTACATTCCTCTCTTCCTCTTTCTCCTCTTGTCTTACAGTACATTCCTCTCGTCCTCTTGTCTTCTACTTTTTTTAATATTGTAATACAATTGTCGTAGTTATATTTATTATTATTTAACTTTTTTTAAATACTGCTGCAAGGAAAATGGTTTTCATTAAAAAATATAGTATGCATATAATATTCTGGACGACTATTGTCCATTATCCATATAAGATCCATGACAGTAGCCTTCATATTCAGTATACCTCCCAGCCCTACAAGCCCCTACTGGCTCAGGAGGTAGAGCTGTCGTCTGGTAATCAGAAGGTTCCCGGTTTGATTCCCGCTCCTCCCGGGCAGCGTGTCGAAGTGTCCTTGAACAAGACACTTAACCCCTAACTGCTCCCGATGAGCAGGTTGGCACCTTGCATGGTCGCCTCCGCCATCGGTGTGTGAACGTGTGAGTGAGTGGGTGAATGTGAGGCATAAGTTGTAAAGCGCTTTGGCTAAAAGAGATATTTAAATGCGGTCCATTTACCTACATGTACAGTATGTACCATCAGTGACAAGACAACATTATGCTCAGCACATTGTTTTGTTTGTTTGTTTTGACATCTCAAGGATTTTATTCTCTATTCTTTATTCCCACGCCAGCATAAGAAATAGTTTATATAAATAATAATCCAACGTTTCATTTTGAGAATCAGTTCTTCTCAGACAACGTCATCATCATTATGGACTTGCAGAAGACATGCCGACGCCCCAGAGCTCTCATTTACCACCGCATTGAAACTTCTGTGAGAGAAGAATGAAGCTTCGATTATTCAATGACCATTAACTACTGACGCTGTAAAGCCCAATGAATGGTAACCGGGGGGACAGGTTTGATTTACTCTCATCCCAATTTCGCCTCGCCAATTCTCCCTTCAATTCTCCCCTCCCCTGTCTCGAACGTTGCTAGACTATGCCTCCCACTGGTCGGCTGCAGTGACGACCAAGCCTTGCATCACGTGTCCCCTCCGGTACACGAGGAGGCAGCCGTCGCATCTTTTCACCTGAACAGCGCGATCTCTCAGTGGGCGAGGAGTAGCGCGTGGGAGGCTCACGCTGCCCCCGATACTTCCCGATTCTGCTGTACAGGCGCACCAACCGACCTGTAGGAGTCGCTGTCCACAACGTCCGATCCCCACCCACCAGCTTTCCCACCCCCTAACACTGCCAATTGTGTTAGTATGAACGACCGGTCAAGCCGGTAGCAACGCCGAGAGCTGGGCTCGATACCAGCGTCTCCTGCGTTAGTGGCGAGCGCCTTGCCCACTGCGCCAATCAGCCGCCCTACAACTAGGCTATTTAAAGTGTGCAGCCAACTACTGTATATTCAGATGTAAACACACAGCAGGCAACACACACACACACACATACCAATGGCATAGGTATGTTTGAGAGTGTGCCTGGACATTTCAATGAATGAATGTGTGTGTGTGTCTAATAATAGTACGCGAGGTAAGCTGCTTGCGACAGTCAGAGGCCATGATGGTCAACACTGCCCTCCTGACCTACTTACACACACACACACTGCACCACCACCTATTCAGGGGCCACCACATGTGTGTGTGTGTGTGTGTGTGCACACGCACGTGCATGAGTGTGTATGTGTGTGCGTATGCGTGCATGTGTGTGTGTGAGAGAGAGAGAGAGAGAGAGAGAGAGTGAGTGAGAGAGGAAAGCCGTGAGGATGAGAGGTTGGATGCATCACTGTCTGTACATGTACACGTGTGTCTGAGAGACGGATTAATAGATACGACTGAAAAGAGAGAATCAGAAAATCCTTGGAAACAAATACCTCTTTCAAAATAACGTCTCGGCAGCACTAGCTGTCAGTCACGCAGCGAGATAGATGGTGTGGATCAGTTCAGCACGATGTAGTTTAACATGATGTGGATCAGTTTAACATGATGTAGTTTAACATGATGTGGATCAGTTTAACATGATGTAGTTTAACATGATGTGGATCAGTTCAGCACGATGTAGTTTAACATTATGTGGATCAGTTTAACATGATGTAGTTTAACATGATGTGGATCAGTTCAGCACGATGTAGTTTAACATGATGTGGATCAGTTCAGCACGATGTAGTTTAACATGATGTAGTTTAACATGATGTAGTTTAACATGATGTGGATCAGTTTAACACGATGTAGTTTAACATGATGTGGATCAGTTCAGCACGATGTAGTTTAACATGATGTGGATCAGTTTAACACGATGTAGTTTAACATGATGTGGATCAGTTTAACATGATGTAGTTTAACATGATGTGGATCAGTTTAACATGATGTAGTTTAACATGATGTGGATCAGTTTAACACGATGTAGTTTAACATGATGTGGATCAGTTTAACATGATGTAGTTTAACATGATGTGGATCAGTTTAACATGATGTAGTTTAACACAATGTAGTTTAACATGATGTGGATCAGTTTAACATGATGTAGTTTAACATGATGTGGATCAGTTTAACACAATGTAGTTTAACATGATGTGGATCAGTTTAACATGATGTAGTTTAACATTATGTGGATCAGTTTAACATGATGTAGTTTAACATGATGTAGTTTAACATTATGTGGATCAGTTTAACATGATGTAGTTTAACATGATGTGGATCAGTTTAACACGATGTAGTTTAACATGATGTGGATCAGTTTAACATGATGTAGTTTAACATGATGTGGATCAGTTCAGCACGATGTAGTTTAACATGATGTGGATCAGTTTAACATGATGTAGTTTAACATGATGTGGATCAGTTTAACACGATGTAGTTTAACACGATGTGGATCAGTTTAACACGATGTAGTTTAACATGATGTGGATCAGTTTAACATGATGTAGTTTAACACAATGTAGTTTAACATGATGTGGATCAGTTTAACATGATGTAGTTTAACATGATGTGGATCAGTTTAACACGATGTAGTTTAACACGATGTGGATCAGTTTAACACGATGTAGTTTAACATGATGTGGATCAGTTTAACATGATGTAGTTTAACATGATGTGGATCAGTTTAACATGATGTAGTTTAACATGATGTGGATCAGTTTAACATGATGTAGTTTAACATGATGTGGATCAGTTTAACATGATGTAGTTTAACATGATGTGGATCAGTTTAACACGATGTAGTTTAACATGATGTGGATCAGTTTAACACGATGTAGTTTAACATGATGTGGATCAGTTCAGCACGATGTAGTTTAACATGATGTGGATCAGTTTAACATGATGTAGTTTAACATGATGTGGATCAGTTCAGCACGATGTAGTTTAACATGATGTGGATCAGTTTAACATGATGTAGTTTAACATGATGTGGATCAGTTCAGCACGATGTAGTTTAACATGATGTGGATCAGTTTAACATGATGTAGTTTAACATGATGTGGATCAGTTCAGCACGATGTAGTTTAACATGGTGTGGATCAGTTTAACATGATGTAGTTTAACATGATGTGGATCAGTTCAGCACGATGTAGTTTAACATGATGTGGATCAGTTTAACACGATGTAGTTTAACATGATGTGGATCAGTTCAGCACGATGTAGTTTAACATGATGTGGATCAGTTTAACATGATGTAGTTTAACATGATGTGGATCAGTTTAACACGATGTAGTTTAACATGATGTGGATCAGTTTAACACGATGTAGTTTAACATTATGTGGATCAGCTCAGCACGATGCATAACTGTCTACACACAGGTTTCCTTCTTTCATTTTCCATTCTAGTCTTTGTTTTAACAACACCTGTGCTTTGTTAGACAGAGGAGAGGGACAGGAAAGACTGTGGAGTAACACCACATGCATTTAAGATAATCACTGGCAACAAATGTATGTTTGTAACAACAGCTGAAGAGCATTTCCAACACAATAATATGTCAGTGTCACACTGGTTGTGACACCTCGGTGGTGCGATCACAGTATAAACACACGAGACCGTTGCTGAAACAACCGGTAGCCTCATTCTAGGGATGGTTTTTATGGATTAGATTAGTGCCGCAGCATAGTGTTGATACGCTAGACTTCAGCTGTATTGGGGTCTCATAGTAACGTTCTCACGCTTTTATTTTGAAGGCAGAATGGCACCACTCTGGTATTTTCGTTCCACATAGCCGGGCCTCTCTTCGCGGTGTGTTAGGGCCGCGGCTGTGCCATCAGTCCACTAGACTAGTCGGAACAATCATAGAACTATACAAGTCTTTTTTCTCTCTCCATCTCATCCCCCCGTGGCCCCCCTGTGTAGTTTGCCCGAGCCCCCCAAGGGGGACGGACGCGCCCCACAGAACCACTGCCGTGATGGATGACATTGACAGATTGGACAGCCAAATAAACTGAAACACTGTAGAGCCTCCCCTCAGACGAGGAACCCTGTGACACCGCTTTACGTCCTTAGAGGAACAATGTTTTCAAACTTTATGATCTAAAGACGGTAAGTTAAGATAGATAGAAAACTTTATTGCCATTTCAACACATGGCTGATTGGGATTTGTCTTGGTGCCAGCACATACAGTACATACATTATAAAAACATACAATATAAAAACACAAGAATACATGCAATACAATCCCCACAATAAAAGTTGTACACAAACAATTAAAAAGAAAAAATGCTACAGTACCTAAAATAAATAGCTCAGTGTTCCAGTTTAAAGTGCATATTGCCTTAAAGTGCCTGTCGGCTGGTGCTAGCCCTTGTGGTGCAAAGTGCCTGTACATTTGTACTTGAGTTCCGGTGACGGACAGCCTCGGGATATGTACTGTTTTTGAAACGGGATGTCCTGCACCTGAGACTTTGGAGTCTTCTGCCAGAGGGAAGGGGGTTAAAGAGGTCGTAAGCAGGGTGAGAAGGGTCCCTGATCACCTTCTCCCCTTTCCGCCTGATTTGTGTGGCATAAATGGAGGCCACAGAGGGGAGCTCACAGCCGATGATTTTTGACGCTGTGCGTACAGTTCTTTCTAGCTGTCCCCCATCATGGACGGTGGTGTTTCCGTACCACACAGTCATTGAGAAGGTGAGGACGCTCTCCACAGTGGCTCTGTAAAAGCTGAGCATCGCCTCCCTGGACACACCAAACTTTTTAAGCTGGCGCAGGGAGTGGAGCCTCTGGTGGGCTTTGCTAATTATGAGGCTGGTGTTAACTTCCCATTTTAAATGATCACATAATGGTGATGCAGAGGAATTTAAAACCGTCCACCCTCTCCACCTGCTGGCCGTTTATGTACAGAGGAGGGTGGACTGCCTCCCCGCGCCGGAAGTCAACTATCATTTCCTTTGTCTTAGAGATGTTTAAAAGCAGGTTGTTCTCCTTGCACCACACAGCAAAGCTATCGACTTCAGCGTGCTGTGTGTACAGTAATGACAGTAGCCTCCCGTACAGGTGCAGTACTTTCTGCTGAGTCATGTATCACAGTAATGACAGTAGCCTAACCGTACAGGTGCAGTACTTTCTGCTGAGTGATGTATCACAGTAATGACAGTAGCCTAACCGTACAGGTACAGTACTTTCTGCTGAGTGATGTGTCACAGTAATGACAGTAGCCTCCCGTACAGGTGCAGTACTTTCTGCTGAGTGATGTGTCACAGTAATGACAGTAGCCTCCCGTACAGGTGCAGTACTTTCTGCTGAGTGATGTATCACAGTAATGACAGTAGCCTAACCGTACAGGTGCAGTACTTTCTGCTGAGTGATGTATCACAGTAATGACAGTAGCCTAACCGTACAGGTGCAGTACTTTCTGCTGAGTGATGTATCACAGTAATGACAGTAGCCTAACCGTACAGGTACAGTACTTTCTGCTGAGTGATGTATCACAGTAATGACAGTAGCCTAACCGTACAGGTGCAGTACTTTCTGCTGAGTGATGTATCACAGTAATGACAGTAGCCTAACCGTACAGGTGCAGTACTTTCTGCTGAGTGATGTATCACAGTAATGACAGTAGCCTAACCGTACAGGTACAGTACTTTCTGCTGAGTGATGTATCACAGTAATGACAGCAGCCTAACCGTACAGGTACAGTACTTTCTGCTGAGTGATGTATCACAGTAATGACAGTAGCCTAACCGTACAGGTGCAGTACTTTCTGCTGAGTGATGTATCACAGTAATGACAGCAGCCTAACCGTACAGGTGCAGTACTTTCTGCAGAGTGATGTATCACATTAATGACAGTAGCCTAACCGTACAGGTGCAGTACTTTCTGCTGAGTGATGTATCACATTAATGACAGTAGCCTAACGGTACAGGTACAGTACTTTCTGCTGAGTGATGTATCACAGTAATGACAGTAGCCTAACCGTACAGGTGCAGTACTTTCTGCTGAGTGATGTATCACAGTAATGACAGTAGCCTAACGGTACAGGTGCAGTACTTTCTGCTGAGTGATGTATCACAGTAATGACAGTAGCCTAACGGTACAGGTGCAGTACTTTCTGCTGAGTGATGTATCACAGTAATGACAGTAGCCTAACGGTACAGGTGCAGTACTTTCTGCTGAGTGATGTATCACAGTAATGACAGTAGCCTAACGGTACAGGTACAGTACTTTCTGCTGAGTGATGTATCACAGTAATGACAGTAGCCTAACCGTACAGGTGCAGTACTTTCTGCTGAGTGATGTATCACAGTAATGACAGTAGCCTAACCGTACAGGTGCAGTACTTTCTGCTGAGTCATGTATCACAGTAATGACAGTAGCCTAACCGTACAGGTACAGTACTTTCTGCTGAGTGATGTATCACAGTAATGACAGCAGCCTAACGGTACAGGTGCAGTACTTTCTGCTGAGTGATGTATCACAGTAATGACAGCAGCCTAACCGTACAGGTGCAGTACTTTCTGCTGAGTGATGTATCACAGTAATGACAGCAGCCTAACCGTACAGGTACAGTACTTTCTGTTGATGTATCACAGTAATGACAGCAGCCTAACCGTACAGGTACAGTACTTTCTGTTGATGTATCACAGTAATGACAGCAGCCTAACCGTACAGGTGCAGTACTTTCTGCTGAGTGATGTATCACAGTAATGACAGCAGCCTAACCGTACAGGTACAGTACTTTCTGTTGATGTATCACAGTAATGACAGTAGCCTAACCGTACAGGTGCAGTGCTTTCTGCTGAGTGATGTATCACAGTAATGACAGTAGCCTAACCGTACGGGTGCAGTACTTTCTGTTGATGTGTCACAGTAATGACAGTAGCCTAACCGTACAGGTGCAGTACTTTCTGCTGAGTGATGTATCACAGTAATGACAGTAGCCTAACCGTACGGGTGCAGTACTTTCTGTTGATGTATCACATTAATGACAGTAGCCTAACCGTACGGGTACAGTACTTTCTGTTGATGTATCACAGTAATGACAGCAGCCTAACCGTACAGGTACAGTACTTTCTGTTGATGTATCACAGTAATGACAGTAGCCTAACCGTACGGGTGCAGTACTTTCTGTTGATGTATCACATTCACACTACCAAGTGATTTAGATGGACTTTGCCGCTGTAAAAAACATGGGTTGTTGTCGAAAACATTTCTGATCCACTTTTTTCTCCCATTTTCTATTTTTCTCCCATCCCAATTTCGTATAGTCCAATTCAACCCTCCCCTGTCTCAAACGCTGTTTCATGCCTCCCACAAGCCGGCTGCAATGTGGACGAAGCCATACATAGCACGAGTCCCCTCCGATACTCGAGGTAGCAGCCGTCGCATCTTTCCACCTGCACAGCGTGATCTTTCAGCGTCAGGGGTCTGCGCTTTGGAGGGACGCCGCCCCCGTCGCTTCTTGATTCTACTGCGCAGGCGCACCAACCGACCTGTAGGAGTCGCTGTCCACAACGTCCGATCCCCACCCATCAGTTTCCCTCCCCCTAATACTGCCAAATGTATTAGTATGGACGACCAGCTAAACTGAAAGCAATGTGGAGCGCTGGGTTCGAACCCAGCGTCTCCAGCATTGGAGGTGAGTGCCTTGCCCACTGCACCACCTAGCCGCCCGTCGAAAACATTTCTAAAACAAGAGTTATGTGGTTCTTCGGTGCGAGGGTTCAACTACCTCAGAAGGTAAAAGCTGGCTTGACACACGCTGGCCGACAGGTTCACTCCTGCATCACACTGCGACTGACAGACCCCACAGAGATCAATGGATGCTTATTGTAAATAAAAAAGGTTGACTATTTCCCACACACTTCCAGCAACGTTCATGCTGTTAAAAATACCACCAACAGAGTTCTAATTATCTCTGTGAGATTAGTAAGAAAACCTTGTAACACACACACACACACACACACACACACACACACACACACACACACACACACACACACACACACACACACACACACACACACACACACACACACACACACACACACACACACACACACACACACACACACACACACACACACACACACACACGTGTGTGTGTGACAGTCTAAGTCTACTAAGTGTGAAAAGTGCTTTTTCACTGTGTGTAGATAATGCACATTATGGAGTGCAATATTATTCCCCTGGTGATTCCTCACTGCTTTGTGTGTGTGTGTGTGTGTGTGTGTGTGTGTGTGTGTGTGTGTGTGTGTGTGTGTGTGTGTGTGTGTGTGTGTGTGTGTGTGTGAGACTATGAGTGTGTGTGTGTGTGTGTGTGTGTGTGTGTGTGTGTGTGTGTGTGTGTGTGTGTGTGTGTGTGTGTGTGTGTGAGAGACTGAGTGTGTGTGTGTGTGTGTGCGTGCGTGCGTGCGTGTGTGTGTGTGTGTGTGTGTGAGACTGTGAGTGTGTGTGTGTGTGTGTGTGTGTGTGACTGTGAGTGGGTGTGTGTTCAGATGCCTTAAGGTAAACACATGACAGAGCGCTGCTGTGTGTCACTGCTCTTTGTCTCATAATGTTTTCTTTCAGGAAGACAAGACAGAAAGTGACAAACAGAAGCAAGTAGGCAGACAGCCGCAGATACAGTAGCATGCCGACGAACACAACTTGTTCATGTTGGCTATAACTTGTAAAAAGTGTGGATCGTATTGGTCTGAGTCTGTATTCCCCACTGAGTTAACTTCCTGTCGGGGGGGGAAATGTATCTGAAGCCCCATTTAGCCCATGTGACATTAAAACTCTCCATTGTAACCAAAGCAGTTTCTTGTAGACAGGGTAGAATCTCTCCTAGGAAGAGTGTGATCCAAGCCACATCCTACAAACATAAATCAGTTTAAAAATCTGTCTAAAAAGATGTACAAAAAATATTTCTTAAATAGGTATCTGAAAGAGTGTGTTGATTGGGAGTATGTGTAAGATGTAAATAAAAACTAGAAGAAATTATGTATATCATATGGTATTTATTTAGTGTATATATATTACATATTTATAGGTATATTTATATAAAGGTATTTATATATAAATGTATTGGATTGTATAGAGAGAGATACAGCGTTTATACATATAATTAACAATAGATTAAATTATAATTTGTGATAGTTAAAAAGGGGTAGGCATTTTAAAAAGTGTATACTTCTTCCTACTCCTTTTTCGAACAGGGTAAACTATGATTTGTTTATCCGTTTCTCTTTTTGTTGTCTTTTTTTTTATTATTATCTTTTGTATATGTCAAATTAACAGATGTATTTTAGTTTTTATACTTTCATTCATTCATCCTCATAATACTAACCCTCTAACCTTTTTGACTATTATGCACCCTAATACTATGCTACTATTCCTATACTACCACATATCATGTCTATACTATTATGCACTCGTAGTGTAACACTCAAGCTCGATATTATTTGATGAACAATACCACTAACCCTTAGCTGCCAGAGATGTACCCCTCCTGGTGACATGTGTGTGACATGACGTGCTTTATCAGGGGGGGGTGTCCTGGGGATGTGGTGTCTATTCGAAAGGCAACCGGTTCGCGCTTCCGCGTTCGCGTTTTGCGCTCTGATTGGCCACTGCTGTTTCTGGTCACACCAATCGTGTCACGGCAAGTTCTTTCACCGGTTAAGCTTAGGCACTCTTTTGAAGTTGGTTAAGGTTAGAGTTTGTCTTAGATTGATTGATTGATTGATTAGAGCAGGGCGATAGAACGCCAGCCCTGATTCCAAACTCTAACCTTAACCAACTTCGAAAGAGTTTAACCAGTGATAAACTAGGCGTTATGTAGTTTGCTGCTGGTCGAGGTGGAAATGGGCGCGTCACGCGATTGGGCGCACATGTCACATGACCAGAAACGTCAGTGGCCAATCAGATTAGCAAAACGCATGAACCGGTTGCCTTTCGAAAAGACGCGGTGGGCGTCGATGTGTGGGGTGTTTGGGGGACTGGCTGTTCCGGGGGGGGTTCACCTGCTTTCGAGCAACACTGTACTTATTGTAATTATTTTACAAGTAGGCCTACAGTGTTGCTCACATGCTTTCGAGCAACACTGTACTTATTGCACTTATTTTATGCCTATTCTTATGTCTGCAATTTATGCATTGCTTTTATTCTGTCAACTGTATGCTAATTGTATGCCTATGTTCATTTTATGCTATTCAGAAACCATACCAGTCCAGTATATGTTTGACTTTTTCGCCATTACAGGATATGGTCCCCTCATAGTTGCATATGGAGTGTGTTTTAGCAGATCTCAGCCACCATTCGCACTGCCGTCGATGTTGAAAAGGGGTGGAAAAATACTGTGTGTGAGACTTGAAAACTGTTTGAATGTCGCTATGTTTACACAGTAGGTAATTCACTGAAAACCGTGTATAGGGCTGGGTACCGTTCACATTTGAACCAATACCAGTACCAGTTCATGGAATTCGGTATCTGTACCCAACGCCCCAACGGTAAAAAAAATTCAGTACTTAACTCTCTGTAATAAAATAAAATGTCCGTTGTAAAAAGAAGTCCAAATTTCTCAACTTCAACATTGTTATTATTGTATTTTGAACATTTTGTTATTTATTGTTGTAATACACCACACAAAATAAATCGCATGATGATGATGTATTATAATATATAATTTATGTTTGTAAATGTTAAATATCAACATTATCTGGCCATCCCTCAGTAAATATGATCAAACTCCTCTGACCTCATCCGGTCTTTCCAAAGACCCAAGAGACGGGACAGTATATATATTTGTGGAAAAGGCATGTGAAGCATTAATCAGGAGCACCCGGGAGTTAATAATAAGCGCACCCAGAAACTTAAAAAGCGAATGTTCGACACGCAGGCTTGTATGACAACATCGTTTTGGGATTGGTTGCAATCCTGTTATAATTATGTGACCTGTATGTCTTCTACTACCTGTACATGGCTTGCATTTACCTGTACCTCCCCTCCCCCCTCCCCCATGCTGCTATGATGCCTGCATTTCCCCAAGGGGATCAATAAAGGAATATCTTATCTTATCTTATGAAAAGGCACAGGGCTAAAGAGTGGGGAGGCGGTGGAGCACGCTACTATATTAGAGGATTCGGATAATAACATAAACGATCAATTTAGTTAAACAGATGCCATTTTTCCTTTGTAGTTGTTCGAACTAGACTTTTAGGAAAAAAGTGACAGCATAAAATAAACCACTACTAAACAACTTGGATACCTCAGAAGGCAGCCATGATGGAAAATCCCCCAAATACCTAAACTCAACCTCAGTAGAAATCAGAAGGCAGCAAGTCGGGGGGGGGGGAGACAGTCACGCAGGCCTCCTCCCCCGTAGCACCGAGACACGCTCTGATGTCGTCTCGGGGAAAATTAGATTTGCTCCATATTGTTTTGGGGGGGTTGGCGCCATGAAACATTGATAGGGTGGTGAACTTTATGTAGGGCAGCGCCTGAACCGCACACACCCTTAATGTATATGCTGACGGGAGAGAGACGTCAAGAATCATAACGTACTTCTTTCTGGCTGCGGACCGGGGTGCTGACTCCAGCTCCTGCCGCCTCTCAATAATTCACTTGTTTTTGTGAATGGCAGACCCAGTCACCCAGACCCACCCTTCTTCCTGTGCCGAAGGCGGGCGGGCGAGACGGCGTCTAGGTTTTTCCCCAACAATGCAACGCGCCGTACAGAGCTGTTCCTCTTCCTGTTGTCACAGGCAGCCTCTGCTGTAAATGCAGATGCTGTCCAGCCGCTATACCCTCCTGTCTTTGGCAAAGGCGAGCACCACTGCGCCGGCCTATTGCGTTGAACACTGACCACCACTCGTATTCACGCAAGAACCCGAGAGGAAAACATACTAATCTCATATGGATCGGGAAAAGCCAGCGATGACAAAAGCTCTGATGTAAGGACTGCCACAGCGCCGGCCGGGTCTACCTACAGTACCTACAGTCCGGTAGTCGAAAGGTTCCCGGTTCGATTCCCGCTCCTCCCGGGGGCAGCGTGTCGAAGTGTCCCTGAGCAAGACACTTAACCCCCTAACCGCTCCCGACGAGCAGGTCGGCACCTCGCATGGTCGCCTCCTCTGTCGATGTGCGATTGTGTGAATGACTGGGTGAATGTGAGGAACGAAAATTGTAAAGCTCTTTGGATAAAAGCTGCTATATAAATGCACCATTTACCACTTAGTTAGGCTTATATCAGCACTGTTCTACAGTATTCTCTCTTCATCTGTGTAGCCTAGATCTTCTATCTGCGTAGCCTTTGAGTACAGTATGCATCTACACTCTTATTACAAGGAAAAGGACAAACATGTTCAGCGCTTGGGTCACAAATAGCCATTTTCCCTGAGTTACCAACAGTTGCGTAGCAACACTCAACACACGGCCGTGTGGCCATTTAGCTTCAATGTGTCAACGTGATCAGTGATTTGAGACGGTGTCCTCAGATTGTATAATAGTCATTTGGCAACTTTGAAAAAACGACATGACACTCGCTGAGGGACGACATCATGTGCCGCTAGCGCCGCTGAGATGTTACCATAGCTACAGTAAGAGTACCGAGATGCTGAGATGTTACCATAGCTACAGTGAGAGTACCGAGATGCTGAGATGTTACCATGGCTACAGTAAGAGTACCGAGATGCTGAGATGTTACCATAGCTACAGTGAGAGTACAGAGATGCTGAGATGTTACCATAGCTACAGTAAGAGTACCGAGATGCTGAGAATGATGTTACCATAGCTACAGTGAGAGTACCGAGATGCTGAGATGTTACCATAGCTACAGTGAGAGTACCGAGATGCTGAGATGTTACCATAGCTACAGTAAGAGTACCGAGGTGCTGAGATGTTGCCATAGCTACAGTAAGAGTACCGAGATGCTGAGATGTTACCATAGCTACAGTAAGAGTACCGAGATGCTGAGATGTTGCCATAGCTACAGTAAGAGTACCGAGATGCTGAGATGTTACCATAGCTACAGTAAGAGTACCGAGATGCTGAGATGTTACCATGGCTACAGTGAGAGTACCGAGACGCTGAGATGTTGCCATAGCTACAGTAAGAGTACCGAGATGCTGAGATCAGATGTTACCATAGCTACAGTAAGAGTACCGAGATGCTGAGATGTTACCATAGCTACAGTAAGAGTACCGAGATGCTGAGATGTTACCATGGCTACAGTAAGAGTACCGAGACGCTGAGATGTTGCCATAGCTACAGTAAGAGTACCGAGATGCTGAGATGTTACCATGGCTACAGTAAGAGTACCGAGACGCTGAGATGTTGCCATAGCTACAGTGAGAGTACCGAGACGCTGAGATGTTACAATAGCTACAGTAAGAGTAGATTGATTTGACACGTAGAAGCGCATTGTATCTCTCTAATGGAGACGCATTGATTGTGTAAATCTCTACTAACCCACACTTGTCTAAATCTATACTGTTGAGTGGATCGAATAGGTAACAATGGATCAGTACTTGGTATCGGCTGATACTGACGGTTTAAGATATATATATATATATAAAATAAAAATAAAAGTGTGATCAGTGCATCTCTACTAAGAGGCTGTGTGACAATCCGACGATCTCTCACTGTATCAAGAGCTGTTATTTAGTTTGAGATTGGAGACTCTAGAAAAGGTGCAGCAACAGGCGAGTCATTATCCCAACCTGAAAGAAGTCTCAGAGTAAATGCCAGAGAGTGAAGTCAGGCCTGGAGTGTCCTAGTGTCTGTCTGTCTTTCTACTTTTGTCCTAGTGCCCTAGTGTCTGTCTGTCTACTACTGTCCTAGTATCTGTCTGTCTACCTGTCCGTCTGTCTGTCTACTAACGCCCTAGTTTCTAATGTCCTAGTGTCTGTCTGTCTCTCTACTAATGTCCTAGTGTGTGTCTGTCTACTAGTGTCCTAGTATCTGTCTGTCTGTCTACTAGTGTCCTAGTATCTGTCTGTCTGACTACTAGTGTCCTAGTGTCTGTCCACTGGGCTCTGGCTAATCCAATTAGCCTGTTAGAGAGCACAGCTAATGTCCACAGTGGAGACCTCATTAATCATAATCATCATCCTCACGCCTCCGCTCCATTTCATACACACACGCACGCACGCACACACACACGTATGTATGCATACATATTTGCACATATTGTGTGCACACACAAACGGGCATGCATACACACATAGACAGATAGACGGATACACACACACACACACACACACACACACACACACACACACACACACACACACACACACACACACACGCACACTTGTTCCGTTCATGGTAATGCACAGTTCCATGCTCAAAACACAGATAAACTATATAAATAGATGGTCTGTCAATTACAATTATTTAACAATCAATACTTGAGAAGAAAAAGAGTCATGTGGAAACTATTTGCACATAGTGTGTGCACACACAAACTGGCATGCATACACACATGGAGAGATACACACAAGCACACACACACGCACACACACACACACACACACACACACACACACACACACACACACACACACACACACACACACACACACACACACACACACACACACACACACACACACACACACACACACACACACACACACACACACACACACACACACACACACACACACACACACACACACACACGTGGGTGAGTAGGTCATATCTAATTTAACATGGTCTCATGGAGAAGACCAAAACAACAGGACTCCTTGTTTGTCCTCCTCTAGTCTAGTCTCCTCATGTCTTAACATAACAACAGGACTCCTTGTCCTCCTCTAGTAGTCTCCTCATGTCTCAACATAACCTAACCTACAGTAACCTAACCCTAACAACAGGACTCCATGTCTTCATCTAGTCTAGTCTCCTCATGTCTTAACATAACCTAACATAACCTACAGTAATCTAACCTAACCTACAGTAATCTAACCCTAACAACAGGACTCCTTGTCCTCCTCTAGTAGTCTCCTCATGTCTTAACCTAACAACAGGACTCCTTGTCCTCCTCTAGTAGTCTCCTCATGTCTTAGTCTGCCATTTTCCATCCCTCCCAGAAAGCATTCAACACAATTAAATTCAGGATACCGGTACATAAATGGCACCAGTAAAAGGCTCATTCTGTGTATGGGCGGACCCCACATAGCCGATTAATCAGTCAGTTTGCTCTTAGTCAACAAGACTATATTAGTCAATTAGTGATTTTTACGTTACTCTTAAATTATTTCCTGAAAAATAAACCCATCTCTGGTAAGTATGAGATTTAAAGAGGTAGGTGGGAAAATCTAATTGTACAGATTTGTTGATTGAATCAACAAATTAATTAGTCAACCAAGTCTGTGGCTATTAAAATAAGATAAGATATTCCTGTATTGATCGCCTTGGGGAAATGGGGGTGGCATAGCAGCATGGGGGAGGGGAGGGGAGGTACAGCCACGGCATGGTAATAGCAGAAGACATGCATATAATACAATAGCAATACAATTAGAGTAAAGATTAAAAAATAAATAAGCAGTGTGTAAACAATACGATTAACTCTGAATATAAGCATACGAGCAAGTAATCAGTGTAAGCAAAGGTGCAGATGAGAGTCTGTATGCCTGTATATCAGTTATTTTATATGTTACAATAAATATGGGCAATAGAATCTGAATATATACTATGAGTAAATAACGTAAACAGTATACACACACAGGTGCGATATACATAAGGTACCCTAACAGGATATACGTTGTAGTCCATGCAGTTTAGAGTGGAGTAGTACAGTACAGATTACATACAGTACCTACAGAGTACAGCCCTACAGATTACATACAGTAGTACCTACAGAGTACATCTATACAGATTACATCCCGACAAAGTACAGTCCGACAGATTACATCCCAACAGATTGCAGCCCTATATATTACATCCCTACAGATTACATCCCAACAGATTACAGCCCTACCGACTACATCCGGTGTAATTGGCATTTTCCGCTATTCCTTCTAAAAAAAAAAAGGCTTTTTGATTAATTTAGCAGTGGGCTTATTTACTGATTTATAATGAATCTATATTTTCCCTATGCATGCGCTCTCTGCGCTCTGGCTGCAGCGTTAACTGACTCTAATATGCATTCATATAGTTTATTAAAGTTAACTGACTCTAATATGCATTCATATAGTTTATTAAAGTTAACTGACTCTAATACGCATTAATATCGTTTTTATTAAAGTTCACTCTGCCCACCCAGCAGTGGATCTGGCCGTACGTTGCCGTTCCTATACATCACACCTCATATCTGAAATGTGAGGCCCCGTTTAGACGAGCGTTTTGTGAACAGAAACCGCAAAAGTCATCTTGCGGTTTCACTTTTAATTCTACGTTTAGACGAGCGTTTTGGGGTGGAATTCTCCGTGCAGACGACGCTGTAACGACGGAGCCCCGCTGTCACACGATTGGCGCATATGTCACATGACGTGCTGTGAAGACCCGCCCTACTCTGCCTCTGATTCGCAGACTGTGGATGGGGAATGTGATTGCACCAAAGCAGAGTCACTCACAGACAGTGGGTCCAGTCACGCCGCGGGACAGATTCTTGTGTATTTAACCCTTTCACTGCCACACGACAGCCGGTTGTGTGATAGTAAAGGGGTAACCTTCTGTCGTGTGGCAGTGAAAGGGTTAAAAGTACTGCCAATGTAGCCTTCAGGTGATCTCCGTTGATATAAGTCAGACATACTTGCTTTGTTTACGTCTCGGCTACTGGCGCATACGTGCTACCTGTGACGTAAGCAGTACGCGCGACCACAGCCGTGACAAACCTTTCGTCATCGTTTTAACAGATTTATACGGTTTGACAGTTTAGACGAAAGCGCAAAGCTTTTGCGTTTCTAGGAATTCCACCCTGGAAGGTAGTCTCACTTTTTTGCGGTTTCACCCCGTAAAAACGCCGTTTCCGTATAAACGAAAGGCACATCCGTAAAAATATTTTTGCGGATTCACCTGCTAGCGTTTCCGTCTAAACGGGGCCTCAGTCCCTGCTCACAAACACTACAGCGAACATTTCTTTTTTAACGTGTCCGTCCCACGATGTAGGTTAAAAAGCTGTCACAGCCCCAATTACATGGGAATAGTCAATGATATAGAAAGATCAGTGGAATCCAAGTCTCACAGCCCTTTTATACTCTTTTAAACGAGTCCGACGGTTTTCCTTTCTTAGCCGTTTCAATTGTCTCTATTTCTCCCTGTACTCTGTGTGTGCTTTCCTTTAGGTTCATTGCTTCTTGCAAAGTGTTTTAGAACAAACTCTTTTGGTATATAAAGCTCTACATTGTTATTTGTATTCTAATGAGTGTATATACTTGACCACACTGTGCACATTGTTGTACAACCCTGGCCTATTTTATTTTATAATTCTATTCTATGGTTGACTTGACCCGACTGAAATAGACAGCAGTGTGTAAAGAAGTCTGGCCATGCAAGACTCACAGATCAACATCAATTTCTTTCACAACAGTATGCACTGAATTCACATCTCTCTCTCTATGTACATTATAATTCAACCCCCCTCTCTCTCCCTTCATCTCTCATTATCTCTCTCTCTCTCTCTCTCTCTCGCTCCTCTCTCTCTCTCTCTCCATCTTCGCTCCCTCGCTCACTGTATCCTTTCCTCCTCTATCTCCTCCACCCATCCCTCTATCCTGAAATCACTTCCATGCTCTTTTCTTCAAAGACCTCTCTTCGTCTACCTCCTCCAACCATACCTATCTCTCTCTTTATTTGGCTTCTCTTCCTTTTTTCTGCAGCCTCTTCTTTAGCTGTGTGCACCCGCTCTCCCCCATCTCTCCATCCATCAGGTCCATTCTGTCCTCCTCCTCCTCCTCCACCTCCTCTCTCCAATCACTTCTTTCTCATCTCCCGTTCCTCCTCTTCTACCTTCTTCTATCCCTCTCTCCATCCCTTTGCATCACTTCATCCTCCTTCTGTCTCTCCCTAGGTCGTCTGCCCCTCCTCCTCCTCCTCCTCCTGCATGTGCCGCCTTTCATCATAATTTTTATTTCCCCTCTCATCCCTCCCTTCTCTGCCTCTCTCTCATCCCTAGCCCTTCTCTCTCTCATCCCCAGCCCTTCTCTCTCATCACTCCCCTTCTCTCTCTCTCATCCCTCCTCTTCTCTCTCTTTCTCTCATCCCTAGCTCTTCTCTCTCTCTCCATCCATCATGTATTTTTTTCTCGTCAATAGTATCTCTCAACATCTCCTCACTTATCCTTTTAGTCCAAAGCTTCCTCACCGCAGTGTGTGTGTGTGTGTGTGTGTGTGTGTGTGTGCTGTGTGTGTGTGTGTGTGTGTGCGTGTGCGTGTGCGTGTGTGTGTGTGTGTGTGTAGGTGTGTGTGTGTGTGTGTGTGTGTGTGTGTGTGTGTGTGTAGGTGTGTGTGTGTGTGTGTGTGTGTGTGTGTGTGTGTGTGCGTGTGTGTGTGTGTGTGTGTGTGGCAGTATCCTGCAGCTTGCGGCTGTGTCTGTGGCCTTGAGAGGTGAAAGACAATGCTAGGAGCCCCTCCCTCTCTCTCCCTCCCACACATGCACACAGACACACGCAGACACACACAGACGCACACAGACACACACACACACACACACACACACCACACACACACACACACACAGGGAAAGCGAAGAGTGAGAGCACACAAAGACCCAGACTGTATTGCTCCGCTCCTCCTCGACCTCGCTCGCCACCACTCCCACACACACCGCTTCACAATGCTAGACACACACACACACTTATTGACACACAAACTATCACACTATGTTTCTCTGTCTCTCACTTTCTCTGTCTCTCACCATGTATTACTTCCGTAATACAGTAATGCCTACCGGTATGTCCGTCTGCCTGCCTACCTTTCTGTCTGCCTATCAGCCTGTCTGTCTGCCTGCCAGCCTGTCTGTCTGCCTGCCTTTCTGTCTGCCTACCAGCCTGTCTGTCTGCCTGCCAGCCTGTCTGTCTGCCTGCCTTTCTGTCTGCCTACCAGCCTGTCTGTGTGTCTGTCTGCCTACCCGCCTGTCTGTCTGTCCGTCTGCCTGCCTACCTTTCTGTCTGCCTACCAGCCTGTCTGTGTGTCTGTCTGCCTACCCGCCTATCTGTCTGTGTGCCTACATGTCTGTCTGTCAAGCAAGGAATGAAGGTATCTGTGCTACAGGGAGACCTAGAGGAATCCAACTAGACCAACTATACGTCCAACTAGTCCAACTATACATCCAACTAGTCCAATTATACAACACATCTCCCTGTTCTTTCCAACAGCTGTATTTAAGAGTTGTATTCAGAATGAGACCTGAGCGAGCTGAGGCCTAATCTTACAAATTGAAAGTGTAAAAACCTCACAATGGAATATTATTATTGTATACAATAATACAATACAATTGATATTATTGTAAGTGATTATCTCTATTATCTCTCTCAAGACCTTTAACCAGTGATGGTGTATAATGTTATGGTAAATACAGGAAACGGAAAGATCTTTACATTCTCACACCAACTCTGGGGTGAATGTGCGTAGTACCCCGCCATTGTGTATATTCCCCGAGCAGATCTGGGTGGAAAATCCCCCATTTCCCGGGTGAAATGGTTCATGTGGGTGGATTTAAGCATCAGTGCGGCGTGATTGAGTAAGTAAATGCATACCGTGTGCGTAACGTGAATAGCTGAGCGCTGGAATCACTAACTCTTAAAGATGTTCAGTCTTTCATCTCGCCTTGCTTTTCACCTGACATTAACCAAATAATGGACATTTTCTCTGTCTTGTTCATGATATATTAATTGCTTCCTATCGTGATAATGGCTTACAGTGTATATAAATATAGAAAATGAGAGAGAGAGAGAGAGAGGGAGAGAGAGAGAGA
>NC_140181.1:15882020-15937884 GCF_963971535.1 Notolepis coatsorum
GAGAGGGGGGAGTTAGAGACAGAGAGAGGAGGGAGTTAGAGAGAGAGAGAGGAGGGAGTTAGAGACAGAGAGAGGGGGGAGTTAGAGACAGAGAGAGGGGGGAGTTAGAGACAGAGAGAGGAGGGAGTTAGAGAGAGAGAGAGAGGGGAGTTAGAGACAGAGAGAGGGGGGAGTTAGAGACAGAGAGAGGAGGGGGAGTTAGAGACAGAGAGAGGAGGGAGTTAGAGACAGAGAGAGGGGGGAGTTAGAGACAGAGAGAGGAGGGGAGTTAGAGACAGAGAGAGGGGGGAGTTAGAGACAGAGAGAGGGGGGAGTTAGAGACAGAGAGAGAGGGGGAGTTAGAGACAGAGAGAGGGGGGAGTTAGAGACAGAGAGAGGGGAGAGTTAGAGACAGAGAGAGGGGGGGAGTTAGAGACAGAGAGAGGGGGGAGTTAGAGACAGAGAGAGGGGGGAGTTAGAGACAGAGAGAGGGGGGAGTTAGAGACAGAGAGAGGGGAGAGTTAGAGACAGAGAGAGGGGGGAGTTAGAGACAGAGAGAGGGGGGAGTTAGAGACAGAGAGAGGGGGGGAGTTAGAGACAGAGAGAGGGGAGAGTTAGAGACAGAGAGAGGGTGGGAGTTAGAGACAGAGAGAGGGGGGAGTTAGAGACACAGAGAGAGGGGGGAGTTAGAGACAGAGAGAGGGGGGAGTTAGAGAGACAGAGAGAGGGGGGAGTTAGAGACAGAGAGAGGGGGGAGTTAGAGACAGAGAGAGAGGGGGAGTTAGAGACAGAGAGAGGGGGGAGTTAGAGACAGAGAGGAGGGGGGAGTTAGAGACAGAGAGAGGGGGGAGTTAGAGACAGAGAGAGGGGAGAGTTAGAGACAGAGAGAGGAGGGAGTTAGAGACAGAGAGAGGGGGGAGCTTAGAGACAGAGAGAGGGAGGGAGTTAGAGACAGAGAGAGGGGGGAGTTAGAGACAGAGAGAGAGGGGGGAGTTAGAGACAGAGAGAGGGGGGAGTTAGAGACAGAGAGAGGAGGGGAGTTAGAGACAGAGAGAGGGGGGAGTTAGAGACAGAGAGAGGGGGGAGTTAGAGACAGAGAGAGGGGGAGTTAGAGACAGAGAGAGGGGGAAGGGGTTAGAGACAGAGAGAGGGGGGAGTCTAGAGACAGAGAGAGGGGGAGTTAGAGACAGAGAGAGGTGGGGAGTTAGAGACAGAGAGAGGGGGGAGTTAGAGAGACAGAGAGAGGGGGGGGGTTAGAGAACAGAGAGAGGGGGGGAGTTAGAGGACAGAGAGAGGGGGGAGCTGGGAAGGAGCTTTATCTGATCTCATCTCCCTCAACACACCCCCAATCCCCACCCAGCCACTCTGTGCTCTGTGTGTGTGTGTTGTGTGTGTGTGTGTGTGTGTGTGTGTGTGTGTGTGTGTGTGCGTGTGTGTGTGCGTGTGGTGTGTGTGTGTGTGTGTGCGTGTGCATGTACACTACGGATCAGACTTCTGGCAGGGTGCAGTGGTATGAGGAGGGAGGGAGAGAGATGAAGAGAGGAGAGAGAGAGAGAGAGAGAGAGAGAGAGCTGAAGATAGGGGGAAGGGAGATGAAAAATGAAAAGAGGAGGGAGAGAGAGAGAGATGAAGATAGGAGAGAGAGATGAGGAGAGGAGGGAGAGAGATAGAGCTGAAAAGAGGAGGGAGAGAGATGGAGATAGGAGAGAGAGAAGAGAGAGGGAGAGAGAGCTGAAAAAGAGGAGGGAGAGAGATGAAGAGAGGCAGGGATAGATAGATGAAGAGAGGAGGGAGAGAGTGAGATGAAGAGAGGAGGGAGAGAGAGAGCTGAAAAGAGGAGGGAGAGAGAGATGAAGAGGAGGGAGAGAGATGAAGAGAGGAGGGATAGATAGATGAAGAGAGGAGGGAGAGAGTGAGATGAAGAGAGGAGGGAGAGATATGAAGAGAGGAGGGAGAGAGAGAGAGCTGAAGAGAGAGATGAAGAGAGGAGGGAGAGATATGAAGAAAGGAGGGAGAGAGAGAGCTGAAGAGAGAGGTGAAGAGAGGAGGGAGAGATAGATGAAGAGATGAGGGAGAGAGATAGATGAAGAGATGAGGGAGAGAGATAATGAGAGAGATGAAGAGAGGAGGGATGGAGAGATGAAGAGAGAGATATGAAGAGAGGAGGGAGAGAGAGAGGCAGGATGTACAGAGAGAGGCGGGGATAGGAGAGTAAGAGGGGGGCATTGGGGAGAGAAAGAGGGATAAAAAGAGAAGAATGGATCAGGTCCTTGAGGGTAAATGGCCAGCTGAGCTCCATAATGGAGTTGAGCAGAGCAGAAAAAAAACATTACAGGAAAGAAAGAAAGAAAGAATCAGAGGGAAATAAATCTCTAGGGAGAGAGGGAAGGAAATAATAAAGTAAGAAGAGGATAAATCTCCAGAGAGAGAGAGAGAGAAAGAGAGAGAGAGAGTCCTGATTATATCAGCATTGAAGAGTAGAGGTATGACAATGTCTTGATTATAATGTACTTTATATTGTGATTCTATACAGAGTGTAATGGCCTTCATTAGCAGTGCGCTATCAGTGTCTCTTCCCAAGTTGGAGGAAGAATTATCCCACCACAATTATGATGGTAAATCATCACCGTCTGGCAGAATCCGTCTCCCTGTCCAACGCTGCTTCACAGATGTTTAAAAACAGGGTTCTAGAATCTTATAGTCAAATTTAGGCCCCGTTTAGACGAGCGTTTTGTGAACAGAAACCGCAAAAGTCATCTTGCGGTTTCACTTTTAATTTTACGTTTAGACAAGCGTTTTGGGGTGGAATTCTCCGTGCAGACGACGCTGTAACGACGGACACCCGCTGTCACACGATTGGCGCATATGTCACATGACGTGCTGTGAAGACCCGCCCTACTCTGCCTCTGATTCGCAGACTGTGGATGGGGAATGTGATTGCACCAAAGCAGAGTCACTCACAGACAGTGGGTCCACTCACGCCGTCGCCGCGGGACAGATTCTTGTGTATTTAACCCTTTCACTGCCACACGACAGCCGCTTGTGTGATAGTAAAGGGGTAACCTTCTGTCGTGTGGCAGTGAAAGGGTTAAAAGTACTGCCAATGTAGCCTTCAGGTGATCTCCGTTGATATAAGTCAGACATACTTGCTTTGTTTACGTCTCGGCTACTGGCGCTTACCTGCTACCTGTGACGTAAGCAGTACGCGCGACCAGAGCCGTGACAACCCGTTCGTCATCGTTTTAACAGATTTATACGTTTTGATAGTTTAGACGAGATCGCAAAGCTTTTGCGTTTCTAGGAATTCCACTCTGGAAGGTAGTCTCACTTTTTTGCGGTTTCACCCCGTAAAAACGCAGTTTCCGTATAAACGAAAGGCACATCCGCAAAAATATTTTTGCGGATTCACCTGCTAGCGTTTCCGTCTAAACGGGGCCTTAACCTACATGTAGAATCTGTTTTCTCTACCATGCAACTCGGGTATTTGCAAACTTAAACTTTTTTGAATTTGCTTTTGAATTAGGGGTAGGTTGCTCTATTTGTGCTTCAAACCTATCCTTTTCGCTTGTTTATTTGTAAAAATTTCGATTTTTTTTTGTTTATTGTTTATTACTTGTAAACATTCGAAAAATAAAATAATTCATTCATTCATTCATTCATTCGTTGGAGCAGTTGGGAGGGTCAGTGCCTTGCTCATAAGCACCACAACTTGTTGAAGGAAGTCAGTGTGATATGTGATGACCCAGAAGCTTCTCTCGCCTCTGGGTCTAGGTAGCCTAGGTAGAGTCCTGCACTGGGTCCGTTCCTCATGGATCTCAAGGGGGGGGGGGGGGGGGGGGGGGGGTCATCTGGCGGGCGGATGAAACGTTGCTTAAGGATCCCCTCAAGATTTTTGGAACCCTTAAAACATTTTCTATATTGAATAACAATTTGTATAAATATAGTTTATTTTCACCAAATCGTTCAATAAACGATTGAAAATGGCTTAACAGCAACTCTACACATTTACCCTCATTGAGAACGCGAGGATCTATGAATATGCAAATCAGCGACAAGCACTCATTGATATTTACCAGTAAATCCAAGTCGGCGGCTTATATTCTTCACGTCAATATACCCACTCAGCTCTCTGTGTAGCCGAGGCTGAAGGTGTCAGGTTACCACATTGGACCATGAGAGGTTCAACCAATCTGTGAGTCAGATTTCAGAGAAGCTCTCCCTCTCCAGGGAAATAATGTGGAAAAAACTATTTTCCATGTTCTGTCGTCTAATATTATATTCCATTACTTTTCCTGATATTTTAGATTTGTTGCCATGGTTTTAGAACCAGTGTCGTGATACATAGGCTGGTATCAGTATTAAAGTCAAGATTTTGGTATTGTGACAACACTAACACACATGCATTTCCTTTGGGTCGCCGATTAAATTAGCTCTCTGCGCTTGACCCTTCCCGTCATCCTTCCCCCCCAAGAGCAGCCGGGAGCAGACATGGGTTGCGGCCATTGGGGCCGCGCCCGGGGACCGATCCAAGTGCTCCTGTCCGTCGTCGTCAGGGACGATCTGTTCTGCATATTTTTCTTGGGTTTATATCTCTTTTTCTCGAGGGGAACCCCTTGCGAGCACGGAGGAGAACATGCAAACTCCACACAGAAAGGCCCGGGAGATACCCCACCTGGGTGCGTGGCAACCCGGCAACCCGGTCCCCAAGTGGGAATCGAACCCAGGACCTTCTTGCTGTGAGGCGACAGTGTTAACCACTACACCACCGTGCCGCCGAATGAGCTTCAGACGCCCAGTCAAGATTACAATACAATCGATGACTCACATAGCCTGATGTTACATTTCATTTAACGAGTAGGGTCTCGTAATAATTCCATGCGGTGCGGGACGTGGAACAGAATGTCCTGATGACGGGGAGCGGTACAGGTCTCCCGATTGTGGTTGCAGAAAGAAAATAGGGATCTGTGCGGGACTGTATCTCTAGGCTACTGCTACCAGCGTATCAAATGTACTGTAAACGGGGAGCAACAGGCAACTCAAGCAGATATTCTCAGTTCCTGGAGAGATGAGAGGTTTCCACAGTATGGTGATAAAATGTCAAATAAAGCTGGTCTTTTATTTACTTACTGTACACAATAAAATAAAGCCCAGAGCTACAACGGCACGGCATACGGCTAATATGGAGATGATAGGATTTACTTCCTGATATTACTAAAGAGAGCCTTGAGATGGGATTTATGTACATGTGTGTGTGCATGTGTGTGTGTGTATGTGTGTGTGCTCGTGCATGCACACGTTGGGATTTGGGAGAGTACAGTGTGTGTATGTAAACTGCAGCTTGTATATACGGTATGAGATGATAGTAATCCTGCAAAACGCAGAGCGCAGCCTGCACATGTGTGTGTGTGTATATGTGTGTATGCGTGTGTGTGTGTATCATGTCAATATGTGACGTATGAGTGTGACTCTCTCTCTCTCTCTATCTGTGAGTGAGTGAGTGAGTGAGTGAGTGAGTGAGTGAGTGAGTGAGTGAGTGAGTGAGTGAGTGAGTGAGTGAGTGAGTGTGCGTGTGTGTGTGTGTGTGTGTGTGTGTGTGTGTGTGTGTGTGTGTGTGTGTGGAGTGGTGAGGATGATGGTGGATGAGTGTTTGCAGGGCTGCAGGGAGATTGGGGGTTAACCCCTTCTGTCTATATAAGCAGGCACGGGGTCATGGGGTGGAAGGACGGAGAGAGTGCACAGGAGGAAGGGAGGGGGGTGAGAGGGATAGAGAGAGAGAGAGGGAGGGAGGGGATAGAGAGGGATGGAGGGCGAGGATGAAGAGAAAGAGAGAGAGAGAGAGAGGGAGTGGTGAAATGGATAGAGAGATGCATGGGACTAGGTGGGACGGTGGTGTGGTGGTCGACACTGTCGCCTCACAGCAAGAAGGTCATGGGTTTCGATTCCCGCTTGGGGACCGGGTTGCCGGGTTGCCAGGTATACCCAGGTGGGGTATCTCCCCCGGGCCTTTCTGTGTGGAGTTTGCATGTTCTCCCTGTGCTCCCAAAAAAAGATAAACCCAATGGAAAAACACGCAGAACAGATTGCTGACGCTGTCGCGTCGCTGACAAAGACGGACGGGAGCACTTTGGATCGGTCCCCCGGCCGTGGCCCCACGCCACAGCCCGTGTCTGCTCCCGGCTGCCCTTGGGGGGGGGGGGGGGGGGGGAGGACGACGGGATGGGTCAAGCGCAGAGAGGCATTTCATCTGCGACCCAATGCATGTGTTCCTGTGTGTCGCCCATCTTACATGCGTGTGTTGCTGCATGACAAATAAAGACTACTTCTTCTTGTATGGAAAGGGCCTTTCCTAGTGAATCTCAGGAAAAGCGATTTGGTTTTGTTATGCCTAATATGGTTTCCATAGAACTTTGACGACGATGTCGTTGGGATGAGCACTGTTTTATGTGTGAACAGCGCAGTTAGAATGTTCATCATAACCGCTACTGGAATGTTCATCCAAATAATGTCTTAACTTTGGCATGGCTGCACATTGGCAACATACTGTATCAAACATTCTATGGCAGACACTTTAAGGAGTTGCAGCCACGTGACCGATGTAGATTCAATCAACATTCAATTGACGATCGATTCAAGCTCTACAAGGGATAGAGGACGGGATGGAGAGATCGGTAGGTGGATAGAGAGAGAGCTGACACTCTGCTGAATTCCAGTCTCACTCTGCTGAATTCCTGTCTCACGCTGCTGAATTAATGTCTCAATCTGCTGAATTCCTGTCTCACTCGGCTGAATTCCTGTCTCACTCTGCTGAATTCCTGTCTCACTCTGCTGAATTCCTGTCTCACTCTGCTGAATTCCTGTCTCGCTCACTGTTCGGGGAGGAGGGCAGGCGGGAGGGATGCAAAAAGAGAGAAGAGGGTTGGAGGAAGGGAGGAAGGGCTGGACACGGAGGGAAAGTACAGAACGATGGAGGGAGAAGGGGATGAACAGAGGTGGAGAGGGAGGGATAACGATGGAGGGAAGGAGGAATGGATGGATGGAGGATAGGACATAATGTTCAGTAGAGCAGTGGGTGGGGCAGCTTAAACATCTGGGTGGTTCTGGAGTGAGGAGCAGGCTCCTCTTAGCATTATCCCCCCGAACGCTCTCCGACATCTGGCCCACTCGGTTCAGCTGCAGGGTGAAAACCATTTAGACTGTCTCCTATTCCTCTCTCTCTCTCTCTCTCTCTCTCCCATTCCTCTCTCTCTCTTTCCATATCTCTCCAGCTTCTCTCGCCCTCTCTCTCCTGCTTTTGTCTCTTGCTTCTCTCTCTCTATCTCTCCCGCCTCTCTCACTCTTTCCCTATCTCTCCTGCTTCTCTCTATCTATCCCGCCTCTCTCACTCTCCTTATCTCTCTCTTTCCCTATCTCTCCTACTTCTCTCTCTCTTTCCCTATCTCTCCCGCCTCTCTCTCTCTTTCCCTATCTCTCCTACTTCTCTCTCTCTTTCCCTATCTCTCCTGCTTCTCTCATTCTATGGTATCTGTCCCACTTCTCTCTCTCCAGCTTCTCTCTCTCCTGCTTATATCACACTATTTCTCCAGCTTCTCTCTATCTCTCAAGCTTCTCTCTCCTCTGCTATCTATCTATCTATCTATCTATCTATCTATCTATCTATCTATCTATCTATCTATCTATCTATGTAATTTGCCTACCTCTACTCTTTCATTTCCCTCGATCGCTTCTCTCTCTCTCTCTCTCTCTCTCTCTCTCTCTCTCTCTCTCTCTCTCTCTCTCTCTCTCTCTCTCTCTCTCTCTCTCTCTCTCTCTCTCTCTCCGCCCAACACACCGTGGACAGTCACCATTAATACCTGTGTTCATAATGAATAATATCAAGTCACATCTATGTTTGATTTATGTAATGTGTAATGGAACACTCCACTATATCCAAGCGACAGTGATAACCAGAGCCTTAATGAAAAGTGTTTAAGTTATGAGCTTAAAAAAAGAAAAAGAAAGAAAGGTTGGCCTCTTCCACGGTATTCATCGGCTTGGTAATGGTAACATCCGAAGAAGAGATAAGAGCCCTTACTCGCTGTTTAAGAACCGATAAATACATTGAATGGTACATTTAAATACATCAATGTTTCTGACACCGTGGGCCTTCGTTTGGAACTACACCCCAGTGACGAGTAGCGTAGGACGGGTTTTTTTTTCTCTTATTGATTTGACTTCAGTGGTAACATTATAATTAAACAATTGGAATCTTTAATTAGAATCTCTTTATTTGCCCGGTACATTCTTTACATACTGTAGGAGCAGTGGGCAGCCACAGTCCTGCGTCCGAGGACCAACTGCAGCTCTGATGCCAGTGCCGTGGTCAAGGGGGACACGGCAGGAGCGTGTGCCTAGCATGCACATGTTTATGGTCATTAGGGCGGCGGTTTGGAAGCCTCTCAAGAGCAACACAACAACCTTTACGAGTCAACAGGAGGCTGCGGGAAGACACTGAGGAGAGCTCTGTGAGAGGGGAGGCTGCTGGAAGACACTGAGGAGAGCTCTGTGAGAGGGGAGGCTGCTGGAAGACACTGAGGAGAGCTCTGTGAGAGGGGAGGCTGCTGGAAGACACTGAGGAGAGCTCTGTGAGAGGGGAGGCTGCTGGAAGACACTGAGGAGAGCTCTGTGAGAGGGGAGGCTGCTGGAAGACACTGAGGAGAGCTCTGTGAGAGGGGAGGCTGCTGGAAGACACTGAGGAGAGCTCTGTGAGAGGGGAGGCTGCTGGAAGACACTGAGGAGAGCTCTGTGAGAGGGGAGGCTTCTGGAAGACACTGAGGAGAGCTCTGTGAGAGGGGAGGCTGCTGGAAGACACAGATCTTTTAATTAAAAAAAAAATGTATCCTCTTTTTCTCCGCCTGATTTTCTATTTTTCTCCCCATCCCAATTTAGTCGTTATGCCAATTCCCCCCCTCCCCGGCTACCTGGTTGTTGTGCACATGTTCCTCCTACTGGTCGGTACAAGGGAACCCTGAAGTCCACCACATGCGTCCTGTAGGCGTCGCTGTCCACAACGCCAGATTACCACCCACGACTTCCCTCCCCCTAACTCAGCCAAACGGGTTAGTATGACGACCGGCCCAAGCCGCAGGGCAATGCTGACTCCGGGAGTCGAGACCGCAGCCTCTTGCATTGTGTGACGAGCGCAATCTCCGCCACGCCACCCGACCACCTTGAAGACACAGATCTTTAATCTTAATCTTAATCTTTCAAAATGTTCAGTTGCTATCGCTATCAGCTCTATCTTTAATCTTTCAAAATGTTCAGTTGGTATATCGCATGCACTTATCTGTGTTTCACTACACACACGGGTGCATGCCTACCAACTGTTCACCTGTTTTACTGCAACACTACCATCACCGACATCTAAGAAGGGAGATCCCCCCTTGAACGGCCCTTCTAAGGTTTCTCTCCTCCACACTGCCTGTGGTGCATTTTTTCCTATTGCTAGGTTTTAGTGAGTTGTTCCTTACCTTCGCGTGGGGTATGTCTGGGAGTGTTGCATTTATTTTGCATTTATTTAAAAAATGTTGGACTTTATGGTGTTCTTGTTTTGTTCTCGACTTATTGTGATGTTTCTTCTTGACTTGTTTAAAGAAGACGTGTCCGGCCCATGGGGACATTAACGTGTGTTGTCGGGCCTTACAAATACATTTGATTTGATTTAAGAGAGCTCTGTGAGAAGGGAGGAGCATTGATTGATTGATTGATTGAAAACTTTATTAACAGATTGCAGAATGGGTACAATACAGTACAGCTCAATACACACAATTGTTAAGGGGATGCAGACCAGAGAAAGACTTTCGTCTTGTTTACATCAGGGTCCCCCATTTTCAATTCATCAGGACATATATGACATACATGACATACATGACATACATGAGTGGGAGTCATTGAAATCTCTCTCTCTCTCTCTCTCTCTCTCTGAATGAAAACTGTATTTAACAGATTGCAGAATGGGTACAATACAGTACGGCTCAATACACACAATTGTTAAGGGGGATGCAGACCAGAGAAAGCTCTCTCTCTCTCTCTCTCTCTCTCTCTCTCTCTCTCTCCTCTCTCTCTCCCTGTTGTTCATGTAAAGTGACTGTCTCCTGCACCTAAGGTTACAGAGTACAAATATGCCTATAATATTATTCCCCAAGGCAGTGTTTCAAACACACTAATTCATCCATGTTCCTTATCTTATCTGGGCTGCGCCCACGAGAGCTCTAATGTCCGTGTGTGTGTGTGTGTGCATGTGTGTGTGCATGTGTGAAGGGTGCATGTGTGTCCGTCTGTGTGTGCGTATGTAACTGTGTGTCCGTCTGTGTGTGTGCATGTGTGATGTGTTCATGCGTGTGTATGTGTGTGTGTATTCATGTGCGTGTATCTGTGTTTTTAATTGTCTGTCTAGGCACCACTGTGCTAGGTGCAAGGTTCTTTGTGTGTGTGTGTGTGTGTATGTAGGTGTGTGTGTGTGTGTGTGTGTGTGTGTGTGTGTGTGTGTGTGTGTGTGTGTGTGTGTGTGTGTGTGTGTGTGTGTGTGTGTGCTCATAGGGAAGGGGGCCTGCTGATAGCGATGGGTACAAATTTCAGTTTGGGACATTTTATGGGGCCAACCTTTACGTCTTCTTAGCACCGTGCAGCGTGTCCCCGCCCACACCATAAAACAATAAGAGAACACAATGACACTCCCAAGGTCTTAAAAACAAGCTGAAGCTGAGGCAGACACACACACAGGCACGCATGCACACACGCACAGAGAGAGAGAGAGAGAGAGAGAGAGAGAGAGAGAGAGAGAGAGAGAGAGAGAGAGAGAAGAGAGAGAGAGAGAGAGAGAGAGAGAGAGAGAGAGAGAGAGAGGAGAGAGAGAGAGAGAGAGAGAGAGAGAGAGAGAGAGAGAGAGAGAGAGGGAGAGAGAGAGAGAGAGAGAGGCACCTTGAACTCTTGGCAAAGCAGTTGACAGGGTCCCAAGAGGGGTGGTTGGGGTCAGGAATGGAGAGGAAAGGAGAGGAAAGGGGAGGAAAGGGGAGGAAAGGAGAGGACATGAGGACAGGAGAGGAAAGGAGAAAACATGAGAGGAAAGGAAAGGAAAATAAAGGAAAGGAAAGGAAAGGAAAGGAAAGGAAAAGGAAAGGAAAGGAAAGGAAAGGAAAGGAAAGGAAAGGAAAGGAAAGGAAAGGAAAGGAAAGGAAAGGAAAGGAAAGGAAAGGAAAGGAAAGGACAGGACAGGAGAGGAGAGGAAAGGAGAGGAAAGGACAGTGGGGCGCTGCTCCAGTTCCTGTTTTCACACCATTCAGACCAAACCCTTCTCAGTATAGACTACTATACTGTAGGTTACTCTGTTCATTCAGACTTACTGTTGTTATTATAACTCTTTATGCAGGCTGAGGTTCAGGACAATATACTGTTGTTGTTATTATAACTCTTTATGCAGGCTGAGGTTCAGGACAATATACTGTTGTTATTATAACTCGTTATGCAGGCTGAGGTTCAGGACAATATACTGTTGTTGTTATAACTCTTTATGCAGGCTGAGGTTCAGGACAATATACTGTTGTTGTTATTATAACTCATTATGCAGGCTGAGGTTCAGGACAATATACTGTTGTTATTATAACTCGTTATGCAGGCTGAGGTTCAGGACAATATACTGTTGTTGTTATAACTCTTTATGCAGGCTGAGGTTCAGGACAATATACTGTTGTTGTTATTATAACTCTTTATGCAGGCTGAGGTTCAGGACAATATACTGTTGTTATTATAACTCTTTATGCAGGCTGAGGTTCAGGACAATATACTGTTGTTATTATAACTCTTTATGCAGGCTGAGGTTCAGGACAATATACTGTTGTTGTTATTATAACTCATTATGCAGGCTGAGGTTCAGGACAATATACTGTTGTTATTATAACTCATTATGCAGGCTGAGGTTCAGGACAATATACTGTTGTTATTATAACTCTTTATGCAGGCTGAGGTTCAGGACAATATACTGTTGTTATTATAACTCTTTATGCAGGCTGAGGTTCAGGACAATATACTGTTGTTGTTATAACTCTTTATGCAGGCTGAGGTTCAGGACAATATACTGTTGTTATTATAACTCTTTATGCAGGCTGAGGTTCAGGACAATATACTGTTGTTATTATAACTCTTTATGCAGGCTGAGGTTCAGGACAATATACTGTTGTTATTATAACTCATTATGCAGGCTGAGGTTCAGGACAATATACTGTTGTTGTTATTATAACTCTTTATGCAGGCTGAGGTTCAGGACAATATACTGTTGTTATTATAACTCTTTATGCAGGCTGAGGTTCAGGACAATATACTGTTGTTGTTATTATAACTCTTTATGCAGGCTGAGGTTCAGGACAATATACTGTTGTTGTTATAACTCTTTATGCAGGCTGAGGTTCAGGACAATATACTGTTGTTATTATAACTCTTTATGCAGGCTGAGGTTCAGGACAATAACTGTTGTTGTTATTATAACTCTTTATGCAGGCTGAGGTTCAGGACAATATACTGTTGTTGTTATTATAACTCGTTATGCAGGCTGAGGTTCAGGACAATATACTGTTGTTGTTATTATAACTCTTTATGCAGGCTGAGGTTCAGGACAATATACTGTTGTTATTATAACTCTTTATGCAGGCTGAGGTTCAGGACAATATACTGTTGTTGTTATTATAACTCTTTATGCAGGCTGAGGTTCAGGACAATATACTGTTGTTATTATAACTCTTTATGCAGGCTGAGGTTCAGGACAATATACTGTTGTTGTTATTATAACTCTTTATGCAGGCTGAGGTTCAGGACAATATACTGTTGTTGTTATTATAACTCTTTATGCAGGCTGAGGTTCAGGACAATATACTGTTGTTGTTATTATAACTCTTTATGCAGGCTGAGGCTCAGGACAATAACTGTTGTTATTATAACTCATTATGCAGGCTGAGGTTCAGGACAATATACTGTTGTTATTATAACTCTTTATGCAGGCTGAGGTTCAGGACAATATACTGTTGTTGTTATTATAACTCTTTATGCAGGCTGAGGTTCAGGACAATATACTGTTGTTGTTATAACTCATTGTGCAGGCTGAGGTTCAGGACAATATACTGTTGTTATTATAACTCTTTATGCAGGCTGAGGTTCAGGACAATATACTGTTGTTGTTATAACTCTTTATGCAGGCTGAGGTTCAGGACAATATACTGTTGTTATTATAACTCTTTATGCAGGCTGAGGTTCAGGACAATATACTGTTGTTGTTATAACTCTTTATGCAGGCTGAGGTTCAGGACAATAACTGTTGTTGTTATAACTCTTTATGCAGGCTGAGGTTCAGGACAATAACTGTTGTTATTATAACTCGTTATGCAGGCTGAGGTTCAGGACAATATACTGTTGTTGTTATAACTCGTTATGCAGGCTGAGGTTCAGGACAATATACTGTTGTTGTTATTATAACTCTTTATGCAGGCTGAGGTTCAGGACAATATACTGTTGTTGTTATTATAACTCGTTATGCAGGCTGAGGTTCAGGACAATATACTGTTGTTGTTATTATAACTCGTTATGCAGGCTGAGGTTCAGGACAATATACTGTTGTTGTTATAACTCGTTATGCAGGCTGAGGTTCAGGACAATATACTGTTGTTGTTATTATAACTCTTTATGCAGGCTGAGGTTCAGGACAATATACTGTTGTTGTTATTATAACTCGTTATGCAGGCTGAGGTTCAGGACAATATACTGTTGTTGTTATTATAACTCGTTATGCAGGCTGAGGTTCAGGACAATATACTGTTGTTGTTATTATAACTCTTTATGCAGGCTGAGGTTCAGGACAATATACTGTTGTTATTATAACTCTTTATGCAGGCTGAGGTTCAGGACAATATACTGTTGTTGTTATAACGTTAGGTTATGACTATAACCAAGTTCTGTTAGTTAGGGGCGATGCTTGGCTTCGCCTTCTGCACTATCTCGCGTACGTGCACGCGTACTGAATAAACCACAAATGTACCTCTAATACCAGTATTAGTCTGACCACACCCCTCATCAGCTTACCTTCATAAGCAGGTGTGTGGTCACCTGCTCTCCTCCTTCCCAAGCTTTCACCACAAGGTGAGGTCAAGGGCTGCAGCGGCCGTCCGAAGCCAAGCATCGCCCCTAACTAACAGAACTTGGTTATAGTCATAACCTAACGTTCTGTATCGTTAGTGGCTTAGCTTGGCTTCGCCTTCTGCACAAGGGAGGCCAAGCGGAGCCACTTGGCTGACAAATACACCCCGCTGACAGCCCCCCAAAACCATCAGAACAGGGAGGGCCGAGCCCCCCCGACCCCCCCTAATGGAGGGTAGCCCCCCTATTAGGGACGTCACGGGAGGGCGACGGACCCGACCGTGCGAAGAGGCACTCAAGCAACTCAACGCACAGGGTGAGCAGACCGTGGCTTGACCCACGACTACACACACGCACAACCCGCATGCCACCCGGGAACGAACGGAGGAACAACCTCGTTACTGCCCCCAGAATCACGGGGTCAAGGGCAAACCCAACCCCGTGGCAAGGCCGCAGCAGCGGAGCACGAAGGAAGACCCAGACCCACCAAAAGGACTGGACTCCCTGGAATGGGGGCCCGGAGAAGTCCATGATGCCAGCATCAAGACCCCACCAGGTGGGCACGTAGTGCCCCGCCCCCCACATCGCCAGCGTATTCGGACAAAGGCCCCTCAGTTACTGCACCTGGTATTCCCAGGCGGAACCAACCAGGCCAGTAAGCCGAGCGGGCCCCGTCCCCCCAATAGTACACCGCCTGGCACACTGACCCTGCAGAATAGGCAGTCAGCATGGCCGTAAGCACACAAAAAAAAAAAAAAAAAAAAAGGTTAACCAACGGAAGCAGGCAGCGCACCGGGGAAAAACCAGGCAACAGGCTGTTAACCCTAGCCTGGAGACTGCGGACGAGACAGGCGCCAGAGGGGACAGCTGAACACAGCCGCCCCGGCGGAAGGAGCGTAAGCTGGCGGTGTTGCATGACCAAGCCTCCATTTAACCACCCCCACCCAGAGGGGTCGAGGCAGAGAAGGCTGACACGATTGGCAGACGTCATGAACGTGCAGGGGCACCCTCAACCGGTGAACCCGGGAGTTGACACTGCTCCAACACACCAGGGAACCAACCACCTCGGTGTTACCCAATGCGGTGGTTGTTCCTATAACCCCTCAAGAAAAAACTCCAAAACACACCTGCGGGTATACACCGGCTATACCGCAGTACAAGTGTTTCAGTTTCCAAAAAGGGTTAACCCAGGCCTACGGGTCGCAAACATCACTTCGGACCGGGCCTGGCGGTACGGGAAGCACAGGGTCACCAGAGGAGGTCAAAAAACCACCCCCACAGGCCCCTCTTCGCCATGCGTGAGAGAGGAGCGAAAAACAATGGAGAACCAGCCCCTAAGCACACCGTACCTGGTATTCCCCGGCGGTCTCCCAACCAAGTACTAACCAGGACCAACCTGTGTAGCGGCCGAGATCCGACGAGATCGAGCGCGTACAGAATGGCATGGCTGTAAGCCATGACGACAGTGCTGAGTAAAAACATACCCAACCAGGGTCTCCATAGCGCTTAACCCTGTGACACCCAGACCGACCTGGCATTTTTCCCCCTGAAAAAAGCCCAAGTCCCTCAGGGTACCAGAACAGCAGATCTGCATCCCCGGCGGACAACGGGTTCAACTGATCTGGACCAGCGTGACCAGAACCAGTCCCGTGCCCTAACCACGCCGACATGCCCCAGGAAAAGGGCAGATATGCGTGTTGATCTTAACATGAAAAGAAGGCGCCACCCAGACGTCGGGACGAACCGCGCCTGGTGGCCCACCCCAAGGGCGTGAGACCCCACTACATATGTTCAGATCCATCCCGTCATCATCCCCCAGACATGAACGAGGATCCGTCGACAACCCACCCAGGTCATGGGATGTGGTCGCCGGAAGAGGAAAAACCCCCATCTCAGTTGCTTTATAAAAACGCTGTTTCAACCACAAGCAACTAAGGCGTGCCAGTCAATCGCCTGTTTACAGCGAGCTAGCACTATACGTGCGTCGGGACACACCCCCATCAATGAACAGGCTATTTAGACCTGCCATTGAATCCCCAAGGCGCCCAGGGGAACGACAAGAGGGGTGTGACACTCCCTAACTCCAACACTTCTGGAATAGAAAGAAGGAAGCATCAACAGTATGTATCCCAGTCTACACAGCCGGGGTAAAAAATGTTCACATTTTTACATCCCACCACATAAACACCATGATGTTTCTCACACAACAACCAGATCAATACATCACGACCTGCACAGAGAAGCTACTGCCAGTGACAAAAACAGCTCACACACAACCCGCAACGTATCTCAAATGCATTGCAACAACACACGTTTTGGGAAAAAACACCGTCATTCACAATACATTTAGCAAGGTAAAACCAGAAGACGTGTTATGAGGGTCTGGCCAACCCCGTACCTGCCCGGAACGCAGATCAGCGAAGTGCAGTCATAAGCCACCGTAGAACACAGCCCTCTTTGTTGACGCAATCCCCGTCTAGGCTCAGGCAGGGTTGACGAACATCCCCTGTCAAAGATGACGTCGTGGTCAAGAGTGTAAAACATGTTAAAAATCAAAGCACGTTCAACAGAATAGCATCAAGCTAACGGCTGCTCCAACCGTTCTGGTGCTATCGCTTCCGCTCGCGAGACGCCGATCTACGACGCACGCGATCAGGAGCGAGCTCCCGGCGGCGCGCGAGAAGCCTAAGCTACCCCGCGCCAGGCCACCGACCGGCTAACCGTAAGCTATGAACATGTAAACAATGACATAACACTCACCCAGACAGGCCGCCGTTCTGAACCCTCCTCACTTTTTAAGAGAAAAGAGAAAACAAGACGTCAACACCGCTTCACAACGGTGACATTAACACGTCCGGCGGAATCAGCACAGTACCAACTGGCCTGTATAGCTGACTTTGAACATGAATCTGCCGCTATCGCACATTACATGCACATATCCCCTCGTGAAGGAATACTCTCATTTGGATATGAAAGATGGGGTCTTAACACGGTGACAGAGAGAATCCACTCGTCCAGAACACACAGGGATCACCAGTGTCAATGGTCGCGGCCCACTAGTTAAAACTATAATGGTCGCCAGACCAAGGCCTTCTGTCGCCTAGACGGCTAAACAAAGGACCCTAGCCTGGGGCCGGTTTCCATAAACTTTGTCTAGTAGCCCCCATAGCACTAACAGACAAGTGGAGCCCGCCAGCAAACACTACTCACCCAACCTGGAACGCACCGCTCCTCACAACAGCGGCATGTCCGACAGTTCAGCTGTGGCCTGACAGGTTTCACCCCAACAAACACAGCAAGGAACTGCAGTTGAGAAGCATGCAGCGGCGTGCTCCCAATACGAAAACCGGTGGAGGGTTTGTAGAATGATCATCATCTTCTAGACACTCCAGTACGAAGACAATATCGCCGTATTTTCCCGAAAATAGTGAGAGAGAAAATAAAGATATGATGTCAACGTATCCTTGTTTCCCAAGCTGTTCCTAATCCAATTTCTTCCATCATGGTGTCAAGTGTGGGGATCTACCGAGGCACCTCTTCCTTGTGGTGAAAGCGAGAAGGAGGAGAGCAGGTGACCACACACCTGCTTATGAAGGTAAGCTGATGAGGGGTGTGGTCAGACTAATACTGGTATTAGAGGTACATTTGTGGTTTATTCAGTACGCGTGCACGTACGCGAGATAGTGCAGAAGGCGAAGCCAAGCTAAGCCACTAACGATACAGAACTCTTTATGCAGGCTGAGGTTCAGGACAATATACTGCTGTTGTTATTATAACTCTTTATGCAGGCTGAGGTTCAGGACAATATACTGTTGTTGTTATTATAACTCTTTATGCAGGCTGAGGTTCAGGACAATATACTGTTGTTATTATAACTCTTTATGCAGGCTGAGGTTCGAGAGAGTTCAAAGTGTACCTTGAGGTTTTGCTCAAATGGGGAGGGGAAGATAAGTGTGTTCAGGAATATTAGCCTACATTAACTTCCTTTAAATCCAATCAAATAAGTCTATGACCCCCCCCCCCCCCCCCCCCCCCCCTCTTAAAAGAAATGTAATGCGGTTGTTGGCCTGCAGCTCTTCAAACACTCTGCCAGCTATTGTAAGCGATCAATACGTAGTGCCTGGGAACTTGGCATGGCATTAGAGAACCACTGGCACGGAAGTACAGGAGATCACAACAACCCACAGACTAAAAAGAGGGATTGAACAGAAGGTAGAGTGGCATAGATCAAATGGGATTTTCAAGCCATGGAGTCACTTTCTGTGATTTCAAGGTTTAAACAAAAGGCCAAGACGAGAGAGCGAGAACGGAAAGAGATGGGAGAGAAAGCGAGAGAAAAGCTGGACCACAACATTCTCCTGTCCAGCTACATGATTTGATTGATTTTATTTAATTTGTTTTATTTTTAATTTTTTTCATGTCTTACATACAGGTGTATGTATGCCCAGCCCATATGGGCTTACAAGACACATACACAATAAGTATATAATAGTATACTTGACAAATTACTTGACAAATTATGACATATAGACCAAGATGGCCACAAGATAAAGAAAATACAATAAAACTTAATATAACACAAGCTGTAAGCAATGTATATAAACAAAGAAACAAGAGGAATTCATATACAATTATATAGGATATAGTGTGTTTTGTCTCAAGTGCCATGCTTTCTCCAAAAATCCTGCAAAACTGAAGAAAAAAAACAACTCAAGATACAACTCTCAGACTGGCAAAACAAATCCGGATTTACAATTTGAATGTTCTCAAATAAAGCCCTCCTCAAATCGGTGTACAAAGGGCAATAAAAAACTAAATGATATTCATCCTCCACCACTCCCAGATCACATAGAACACACAACCGCTCCTCCTCAGGTTTACCTTGGAATCTACCCACTTCCACAGCCAATGGCAGGGTGCCAGACCTCAACTGGGCACACAGAGACCTCCGTCTTCTCTTTAAGTTTAACATTACATACGGTTCAGTAAAATACACATTTTTAATTACAACATATTTTCAAAGTTTAGGTTTTTTCCATATCTCCACCTTCCACTTATCCTGATGGATTGTTGATCATTTTGTTTTAATTATGTGAACCTTACACTGCAGATTGTTCATAAAAATCATACTTAAGTCAGCAGAAGAAAAAAATCATGGACATCTCTCTTGACCAGGGATGACCGTGTGCTCTGTCCCAGTTAAATATCTTTTTTGTCACCCTGTAATTTGGCAGCTGGACCAGGCGGTTCCATAACCTAACCATTTCACCTTTTTGCTTGAGTCCCAACCCATGTCCCCTTCTATAGCCCCTTTTGGTGTATATTGATGGCACGGTCCTGGATAGCATTACATTCAGGTGCATCATCAAAACCCCATACTCCAGCAGCATAAAATAAAACAGAACCCACCATTGAATCAAATAATTGTGTAAATGTTGAAAACCCTACAGATACCGCTGGGCCATTTACACCAGGGGTACATAGCAACAGAACTCTGGTATATCTAAAAGAGAGCAGGGGGTAAAAATAAAAGAAAATACACAATAGAAGCAGCAAAACCAATTTGACAGTTACATTCTTTTTAAAATAGCAGGGGGGCGTCTCCTCTAAACCCCCTGCTGTGTGGGCCCTTTAAAGGGAATTGTAAAACAACCCTGAAAGCTATATTATATGCTTCAAGTGCGTTTCTTTTCTTTTCAGGATCACTACTTCATTCATTCCCCACTGCTCCGGATTAGATTCCTAGATAACGAGGGAGTTGTCTAGTAACATTTCGTGGTACAATGTTTAATCACATCTGGCCTAATTGAATCTAAGTGAAGAGAATAAAACCGAAGGCGACGCATCGCAAACACCCAAGTGTTTTTTACTACAGTACTTAACCCTTTCACTGCCACACGACAGAAAGTTAACCCTTTACTATCACACTACCGACGGTTACCATTATATATATATATATATATATTATATTGTATATATCATGCACTATATATCTCACATCACATTATATATGTGCTGTATACACTATTATGTACTATATACTATTATATATACTATTATATACTGCAGGTATACTATACTGTAATGTGTACTGTAATGTGTACTATATGTGTGTACTGTAATGTGTACTATATGTATCTACTATGTATGTAAATAAAAAAAAAAAATTAAATAAAAATTTAAATGAAACCTAAGTCTTCAGGGGTAGGGCCCGACAAGCCTAGTGCTTCTCCCTTCAGCCCTTTTCGGACAATTGGACAATGCTGCAATAGCAGCTGGTAAAACTTTGGTGATTTATGGAATGACCGGTGTTATGTGTCCAAAGCCCGAAATAAAAAATAACTGAACTGAACTGAACCATCGGTAGTGTGATAGTAAAGGGTTAACCTGCAGTGAAAGGGTTAATACAACTACACTCTGACTGGATCATTACTGGACCCGTGGAAAGGTTTGAGTCATTTAATTACCTTTGGGCGGAATTCATCCGATTCATCCATGTGTACTGGACTCAGGGTTCCCACAGACATTGTGAAATTAAATTCAAGGACTTTCAAGTACTTTTACAAGCACTATTTTTCATTTTAAAAGGGCATTTAAAAGGATACAATTCACTTTTAAATGCTGTTTAAAAAAATCGGATCGAATATTTATGGCTTAAAAACAATTTCCGACAATTAGTTACACTTTAAATTAAAAAAAATTTATTTCTTATTTGAGAAATATTTTATCATGGATGAACAAAACTTTCAATGCGAATGGTTGATTTGAATTTCAAGGACTTTTTAAGCACCACAATGGGCAGTTTTTCAAGGTATTCCAGGCCTTGACTTTCTTTTGTAAAAATCAAGCACTTTAAAGCACTTCAAGGGCCTTGTGCGAACCCTGTTATGAGGCAAACATGGGATTATGGGAAGTGATTCATTGTAAAGCCCTAATGACGGTAAAGGAGACATGTCTGGAGCCCACGGCCGCCTGATGTTTCTAGGCAACAAGGATACTGCCAGCTTCCTGTGAGCCGATGACACCGTATCTAGAAATGGATACATTAGCCTTGGAAGTCCATCGATGTTTTGAATGGAACATGCCAAGACCCCCTCGTGTTTCTTTATAGATAGCTTTTGTTATGAGGACAATGAGCTAGTTAACCCTCTGAGAGGTCGCAGCTATTTTAGGTCCGCCTGGTCAACTTTTATAAAACTGCTTGTAAAACCTACTGTAACACTGTATTTATTGTACAATTATTATTAATATTTTTTTTTGGTCCACTTTTTCTCCTTATTTTTCAATTTTTCTCCCATCCCAATTTCGTAATTCCAATTCTCCCCTCCCCTGTCTTGAACGTTGCTATACTATGCCTCCCACTGGTCGGCTGTAGTGAGGATAGAAGCCTTGCATCACGTGTCCCCTCCGGTACACGAGGAGGCAGCCTGTCGCATCTTTTCACTGCAGCAGCTCGAACTCTCAGCGGCGAGGAGTAACGCGTTGGGAGGCTCACGCTGCCCCCGCTACTTCCTGTTTCTGCTGTACAGGCGTCACCCAACCGACCTGTAGGAGTCGCTGTCCACAACGTCCAATCCCCACCCACCGGCTTTCCCACCCTCTAACACTGCCAATTGTGTTAGTATGACGACCGGCCAAGCCGGTAGCAACGCCGAGAGCTGGGCTCGATACCAGCATCTCCTGCGTTAGTGGCGAGCGCCTTGCCCACTGCGCCACGCAGCCGCACTGTATTGTACAATTAAGTGATGTACATCTTTTTTTTCCAGAACAATCAGAATATCTACGATTCAGTTTAGTCAGATCAAGGTATACATGCGTTACACGTCACTGAATACGTAGCGGTTGTCGTAACTTGTGGTGAAACCTCTCCAGTTCCACCACAACACAGTGGCTGAGTACCATCGCTACCGCTAGTCGGAACAGGGAGGCCTCGGTGGACCAGCTACGAGTACAACCCCCTACATCTGTGTTGATTTACGTGGCTGCGCTGCACTGGGCTTTAGTGAGTGCAGTCAGGTTCTACAGAGGGGACCAGACCAGACTCCTAAGAGCTACGGCCCCTCATTACAAAGCCAGGCAGGAGGTGACCACCGCACTTTAAAAGTCAACCAGCTAATTGCACTTTCTCATGGATAGCACACATTCAGTACACGCACGTGCACGCGCACACACACACACAGGCATGCATGCATATATACACACACACACACACACACACATATATATAAATACATGCACACACACTCACACATAGGATGTAGAGGTACTGTAGTACACATGCACACAAACACACACACACACACACACACACACAGGAGGTAGAGGTACTGTAGTACACATGCACACAAACACACACACACACACACACACACACACACACACACAGGAGGTAGAGGTACTGTAGTACACATGCACACAAACAGTACACCCACACAAACGCACACACATCAAGAGACAACCAGGCAGAAGAACCCATTCTCCATGCAACTGCTGTGGCGTGTCTCCCTGCCTGTCTGCCTGCCTGCCTGCCTGCTCCGTTTGTGGGCACTGAGGTCACAGAGGTGACCCTGCTGCAGTCCACTCTGGTTAAAGTGTGAATACACCGGATGCTGAAGGAGGCTCACAGCCCTCCTGGGCAACGTTCACACAGGCTGAGCTGTCGGGGGGGCGCACGTGGGTCAAAGGTCATGCTCTAGGTGTGTAGCTGAAGAAATACACTGGCACGGCACGCACGCACAGACACAGACACACACACTATACGTGTGTATGGACACACATACTGTGCACACATATACTGTATACCAGGAGGCAAAGGCACACACACACACACACACACACACACACACACACACACACACACACACACACACACACACACACACACACACACACACACACACACACACACACACACACACACACACACACACACACACACACACACACACACACACACACGCACACAAACACTGATTATATAAATATGCCAACAGGCTGCGCTCAATCACAGCTGGTGCTCATTCCTGTAAACAAAACAAATTGTTAGGCTAGCTACCGGTCTCCCTGTGTGTGTGTGTGTGTGTGTAGGCAGCTAGCATGAAGCAGAGCAGGGTGTGTAATAATTAATTGAGAGCCTTATTATTTGAGTGTGTATCGTAGAGGGGGTGCTGTTAATAATTAACCAGCCACTGGCCTTCTCTCTGTGGAGAGCATCCTCTACCAACACACACACATGACCCAAGAAATAACACCACACATAAACATACAGTAGACAACAAGACGTGCACACACACACACACACACACACACACACACACACACACACACACACACACACACACACACACACACACACACACACACACACACACACACACACACACACACACACACACACACACACCTTCTCTCTCTCCATGGAGAGCATCCTCTACCAACACACACACATGACAAAGATGCTACACGTGTACACACATGTACACACACACACACATACCTTCTCTCTCTCCATGGAGAGCATCCTCTACCAACACACACACATGACACACACACACACACACACACACACACACACACACACACACACACACACACACACACACACACACACACACACACACACACACACACACACACACACACACACACACACACACACACACACACACACACACACACACAGCCATGCATACAAATATAGACAGATATATAGCCTACTTAGCCAAACAACCCTCGAATACAGGAACCAGGGAAGGACATTTTCTGTAGACCCCCCTCCAATAAACACATGTGTCTTTACAATAAACACACATAGCTATTCACACAAATATACACACACACACACACTGGCACGTAGCCATACATCATACACGTAATGCACATAATATGTGGCATATTGTTTACATATGCGAAGCACAACACATGGAGATATTGACAACAGACCCCTACACAGATGCCTACAGTCATTGCACAGACATAAGTAGCCACACACACACACACACACACACACACACACACACACACACACACACACACACACACACACACACACACACACACACACACACACACACACACACACACACACACACACACACACACACACACACACACACACACACACACACACACACACAGGATGGAGAGGTGGGGGATGTGTTTATGGACAAAAGAACGAGGCTGCTTTTGCTGTTCCCCTCCGCTTTGTAGACACCTTCAAAATCTCATATTTATGCACCCCCCCCCCCCCCCCCCTCTTCCAATTCCTCCTCATCCTTCTCTCGCTTCCCTTCCATTGCTGCTCCTCCCCCAACGCTGCACCCCCCCCCCCCCCCCCCCCCCCTGAGTGTGGTACTGTGAGAGGTACTTGGCATACGCTCCCGTAATCAAACAGAACACATACAGTGGAAATGTCATATGTTAATGTCCCTTTGCATTTTTAATAGTATTTCCATTAAGTTAGCCACATGGTTATCGCCACAGGTCTCCCTCTCGCCAGGCTAGACCTCCTCCAGTCAGTCAGACAGCCTGGCAGCAGGAGAAATGGAGCTCTGGGCATTTGCATTAGAAATATTCATTAGACAAACTATAGATAATTTACTGCATACAGTAAATTGCCATGTGGGGGGTGGGTGGGTGCTTGTATCCATAGTGTCTTACGGTGCCGTGAGTGTGTGTTTAGTGTGTGTTTTAGTACGAGTGGCCCAGGCAGGGATTGAACAGCAAAGCCACTTATCTAAAAGATGGAAAGGACAGACAGAGATGACGTGTGAATGAATGAATGAATGAATGAAAACTTTATTTAACAGATTGCAGAATGGGTACAATACAGTACGGCTCAATACATACAATTGTTAAGGGGATGCAGACCTGAGAAAGACGTTTGTCTTGTTTCCATCAGGGTCCCCCATTTTCAATTCATATAGTGTCACACTCGCACTCCGACTGCAAATACAAGGTTGTTTCAAAACACACCGTGTGGTTCTATTGTGAAGAGGACAGGCAGAAAGATGGACCCGATGACAGTAGAAAGGGACATTACTGGAAACACTACATTAGATTTCAACAAGACACCAACAGTCAACTGAATGTCTCTCCACTGATATATATATTCAGGGATTGTTGAAGCAGTTTGTCCCATCGGTGTTGGATTATGGGATGCATGTGGTTTTTATAGGAATGCTGCTCCTTCCACTCTTAAAGCCCTAGTCACGGTCTATCATTCTGCCCTCAGAGTTATTACTGGTGGTAGCGATGGTACAGGGGGAGGGAGGGTACAGGGGGAGGGATGACCAGGTGAGGGGTGAGGAAAGGAGGGTACAGGGGGAGGGATGACCAGGTGAGGGGTGAGGAAAGGAGGGTCCAGGGGGGAGGGATGACCAGGTGAGGGGTGATGAAAGGAGGGTACAGGGGGAGGGATGACCAGGTGAGGGGTGAGGAAAGGAGGGTACAGGGAGGAGGGATGACCAGGTGAGGGGTGAGGAAAGGAGGGTACAGGGAGGAGGGATGACCAGGTGAGGGGTGAGGAAAGGAGGGTACAGGGAGGAGGGATGACCAGGTGAGGGGTGAGGAGAGGAGGGTACAGGGAGGAGGGATGACCAGGTGAGGGGTGAGGAAAGGAGGGTACAGGGAGGAGGGATGACCAGGTGAGGGGTGAGGAGAGGAGGGTACAGGGGGAGGGAGGTGTTAACAAAAGGCCTTGAAAGGAATTCCACAATGTCCTCTATCTTTGGGTTGGTCTTCTCTGGCAGAGAGGCACAATTATCACTGGTACAGTATTTGTTTATCTGTGAGGCCATTATTGGAAAGCTACCACTTTAATATTGCAATTATCTAACCCACTCAAATGATTGGCTTGTGCCTTAAGGTCCCCGAGCACAGTCTGCACGTGGAAAGTCAGCCTTTTACTGTATTTTAGTGCACCAACTTCTTGGAACGATCTTAAACACGTGCTGAAAATCAGTTCTCACGCTGACACATAGGCAGTTGAAATCAGTTCTCCGCTGACACATGGGCAGTTGAAAATCAGTTCTCCGCTGACACATGGGCAGTTGAAATCAGTTCTCCACTGACACATGGGCAGTTGAAAATCAGTTTGCCGCTGACACATGGGCAGTTGAAATCAGTTCTCACGCTGACACATGGGCAGTTGAAATCTGTTCTCCGCTGACACATGGGCAGTTGAAATCAGTTCTCCGCTGACACATGGGCAGTTGAAATCAGTTCTCCGCTGACACATGGGCAGTTGAAATCAGTTCTCACGCTGACACATGGGCAGTTGAAATCTGTTCTCCACTGACACATGGGCAGTTGAAATCAGTTCTCACGCTGACACATGGGCAGTTGAAATCAGTTCTCCGCTGACACATGGGCAGTTGATGAAATCAGTTCTCCGCTGACACATGGGCAGTTGATGAAATCAGTTCTCCGCTGACACATGGGCAGTTGAAAATGAGTTCTCCGCTAACATATGGACAGTATAAAGCCACGACTTCAAGCCTCCCTGCTTTAACTGATTCTTATCTGTGTTTTGCTTGTATTTCTAATAGTTTTTTGCACATTTTATTATGTCTTATTATAATCTCGGCAACATTGAAAATGAGGGCCCAACCCTCAATTGAGTCTCAGAGTACTAAATAGGAGGTTGATTATATTCTCTACATATGAAAAGAGAGGGACAGACAGTGTCTGGAAAAGCAAGAATTTCTGATGCCATTCCTGGGAATACTGTAGAGTAGACGCTGTCCTATGGTAATGCAGTCAGATGTATTCAGATATTCATAAACACCTCCCAGACAAATTGGCTGTTAAAGCCCTCAAGTCGGCCAGTCAGTAAGTCAGTCAGGCAGCCAGACAGCCAGTCATACATTCAGTCAGTGAGGTAAGGGACACTTCAAACGATTCCAGCCAAGAAGGGGATGGGGGGGGGGGGCTGGTCTAAACCCCAATTCTGGGTGTTGACAATGGGTGCTCCGTGACTTGTGTGTGAGATGCGAAGCACCTTCTTTGACCGGAAATGTCACTAAATCACTCACTCATCGTGACAGAAAAGCCATGACTGGAGCCCAGATATCCCTAATCAGGATGAGGATCTCAGTGGGCCAGCTACCACGCTACACCAGGGTTGATTTAAGTAACTCACTAATTTTTTCTTTTTTTCTTTTATCCTTTATTTATCCAGGAATGTCCCATTGAGATACAAGATCTCTTCTTCCAGGGAGTCCTGACCAACACGGCACACAACAAGTTTCAACATAAAACAGGGCATTAAACAAAAAACATACAATTCAAATATAAATACAGAAGGCCATTTGTGCAGTGGCAAGGAGCATAATCAGATCAGCAATAGCATCAGGTAAAACAGTTACATGTTTCATAAAGGGCTAATCGTAGCATACCTTTAAAAGCATTCACAGTAGGAAGTGCCTCTAGACAAAGTTTTACTTGCAGCGTATTCCATAAAAAGGGAGCATAGTGGGAGAATACAGCTTTACCAAGCTCTGACTGCATCAAAGGAACATTTAAAAGCATCCCATTTGCTGCTTGTCTGGTATTAAAAAAGCAAGTATAAAAGGACAGAGGTCTGGAGATATATAAGGGCAGCTTACCTAGCAATGACTTAAGGATAAAAATCAACATGTGTGATTGTCTTCTTTGGTACAGAGAGGACCATCCTAATGACTGATACAAAGTGCAGTGGTGGGTGCGAGAGCCTGCACTCATTCACTCACACTTAAGCAGTGATGCCAGTAACGCGTTACTAAGTAACGCGTTATTGTAATCTGATTACTTTTCCCCGAAAATAGTAATCTAACGCGTTAATCTTTAAAAGCCAGTAATCTGATTGCAGTTACTTGTCCAAGTGGCTGTGCGTTACTATTTCGTTACTATCTCATCATAAATTCATAATGCAGGCGGAATGCAGTATTTTATTTCGTTTTCGACAGTCAAAAACATTTTGAGCTGTTTTTCTTATTTGGGAGTGACGTGGTGTGGCAGTGAAAGGGTTAAATACAAGAATGTGTCCCGCGGCGTGACTGGACCCTCTGTCTGTGAGTGACTCTGCTTTGGTCCAATCACATTCCCCATCCACAGTCTGCGAATCAGAGGCAGAGTAGGGCGGGTCTTCACAGCACGTCATGTGACATATGCGCCAATCGTGTGACAGCAGGGCTCCGTCGTCGGAGAATTCCACCCCAAAACGCTTGGCAAAATTAAAAGTGAAACCGCAAGATGACTTTTGCGGTTTCTGTTCAGACTTCCATCCCAAAACGCTCGTCTAAACGTAGCCTCAGTCACTACTTTACGTTTGTGTCAGCTAAGCCGGATGAAAAAAACATTCATATGCGGAGGAAACAAAATACTGTCTACCGCTAAAAACAGCACATCCAATTGCATTGAAAGCATCTGGAATCACAACACTAGCCGACGCTTCGACTAGGTACAGGAGGGTTGATGGTGGCAGAGTAAAAGCTCTTATTTGCCAGATTTACAGTTAATTTACATGTTAAAGAGAGACTGATTGTATGTTTATAGAGAGACATTTATAAAAAACAATTTAATAGTTACAGTTGATATAATTGAATAGTTCAGCCTGCATTTGTTAGATGTGATACACTGGTTTTGTAAAACCACTGGCTGGCTGCTCTAATGCTGTGAGCATCATAGACTGTTGCTTTACCATACTTGATGGTACAGAAGCTGAAGCACTAGTTTAACAATTTACGTTATGTGCAGAGAAACAAGTTAAAAACAATTCATGCACTTTCAATAAAGCGCTTAAAAAAAACTGTTGGGGGAACGACGACGACTTCGTAACCTAGTTACTTTCAAAGTAACTAAGTTACTCTGATAATCAAGTAATCAGTCAAGTAACTTAGATTACTTTTTAAAGGAGTAATCAGTAATCAGATTACTTATTCTGTGGCATCACTGCACTTAAGCCATTCTGCCCTTAGTGGCAGCTCAACGGCATGGCACTTTGTGTGAGAGCAGTTAGATCTATACTTGACATCTCAACAACAACAATCGCCATGTGCAACACTTTGCAAGATGCGTCGACACACAGAGCGCCCGCCCAGAGCTAACCATCTCCAACACCGCGGCATGAAGGCTCCTGGTAGGATTACATTCGGTAGAACACCAAGCCTCTTCAACTGCCACTGCCACCAAGCCTCTTCTTCAACTCATTCAGAATGCAGCGGCCCGCCTGATCTCAAACCTACTGAAGTCGGCCCATGTCACCCCACTTCTTAGGGACCTGCACTGGCTCCCCATTGCTGCACGAATCCGCTTCAAGGCCCTCGACCTGGCATACCGTGCGGCAAAGGGAACCGCTCCCGCCTACCTCCGGTCAATGGTTTCTAACTACACACCCTCAAGACCCCTACGCTCTGCATCTTCTGGCCGCCTCAGACCTACTCCTATCCAAGCTCCGGGAGGGTCATCAAAGAGAAGTCGCCTATTCTCAGTCCTTGCCCCACAATGGTGGAATGAACTACCCACCCCAGTTAGGACAGCCGAAACACGTCCAATCTTTCGCCGTCGACTAAAGACGCACTTCTTCAACCATTATCTGAATAAAAAAATAAAATAAAAAAAATCTAACCCTAACTAACCTTACGGTCATGCACTTGTCCTAATAAACTAACCTACAATGTAGCACTCAACACTTTGATGAACATTGTTATTCAGCTGATAGAGTTGTGCCCTGGCCTTCCTGATGACTTGTCATACAGAACTTGTAAGCCGCTTTGGATAAAAGCGTCAGCTAAATGACTAAATGTAAATGTAAACACTGTTACATTTCACAGACATTCCGAGCCGTGTTGATTTTTGAAGTGAAGTATTTAAGTTCACTATCGCCTATTTGATGCGAGGGGAAGAGAAAGTGTTTTACCGTTCGGCAAATATCACAGTCGATGTTTTATGCGTGTGTGTTTGTGTTGTGCTGACAAATCTGTGCGCAGAGCGAGGGCTAGGCGATATGGCCTCTAAATGATATCACGGTATCTTTTGGCTATGTCACGATACACGATATACAACATCATGATATTTGGACATTTCCTCTAAAGCACTTAAAAATGCTTGATTTAACCCTTTGATGCATACAGTCACGCCAACATGATGATTATAATAGTCCCTGCAACATATGTCTGCATTAAACCATGAAGATGCTTTATTTAAGATATTTATTGAATATCGTCATATCGCCCACCCCTACGCAGAGCGGGCACCCTGGGCTAAACGCAACGCGGACCACAGCTCCGAAAAGGCCTGCGACACTTGGCATCTATGCTCTATACACCAACCCTCCCGATTCACAGCGCCGCTTCCATCAGGCACCGCGTGGCCGCCTCTCCCACACTATGTAGAACATAGAAGCGCTGCTGGACCTCCACGTGTGGAAGCACCCCCCCCCCCCCCCTCCCCCCTCAGTCAGTCAGTCATTAAATCAGTCAGTGAGCCAATTAGTCAGTCAGCTAATCAGCCATTTAGTCTGAGTCAGTGAGTCTGTAAGTTTAGACAGTCAGTCATCCATTCAATCAGTCATCCATCCAATCAGTGCAGTCAGGCTAATTGGCAACCAGCAAATCAAACAATGTTGACTAGCCCCAGTTAGGAGGACAGCCGAAACACGTCCAATATTTCGCCGTCGACTAAAGACGCACTTCTTCAACCATTATCTGAATTAAAAAAAAAATAAAAAAAAATAAAAAAAAATCTAACCCTAACTAACCGTACTGTCATGCACTTGTCCTAATAAACTAACCGACACTGTAGCACTCAACACTTTGATGAACATTGTTGCTCAGCTGATAGAGTTGTGCCCTTCCTGATGGCTTGTCGTACAGAACTTGTAAGTCGCTTTGGATAAAAGCGTCAGCTAAATGACTAAATGTAAATGTAATGTAATGTAGCCCAATGGCTGACATAGAAACACAGACATATCTATACAAGACACATCATCCATTTGAACTCATGTTGGACGGTCGTCAACCATGATTTGTTTGTTTGTTGTTTTTGTTTTGAAGTGCAATATCAAAACCTATCCCATAACCTATACATGATATACTATCTATATCTGTAGATATCCTACTCTTACTAGTTACGCTGCTGGCCGATATGACTACTATCATACCGCCTTTACACCTGTATCACTGTCCATATTATACTACAACTCTGTACATATTGATGATTGGCACTACACTCAGTAGAACTAATTCCCAGTTTAATCACCTGTACATTGTATATAGCTGTTGTACTTTACTGTTACATTTGCACTCTGGTTGGATGCCAAACTTATTTCCGTTGTACTGTACTTGTGCTGCATGATGATGACAATACATTTTAATCTAACCCAAACAAAAAAGCTATTCTCTTCTATTATCTTATGATCACATACAGTATTTTCTCCAGGTTAATGCTCTCTCACACTCTCTTGTGTGCCATGCATTTCTGTGTCTTGCCAGAATTGTGGGGAAAAGGGCTGAGACCCACTGCCGTGTAACATTGTGGGCTGTAGCCTCAAACCGCAGAAGCTCCATTTACCCAATTCCATGTTACTGCCACCTGATACCAGTAACTATAATGAAGACCTATACTGAGGTTTTTAATTAGGGCTGTCCTCATCACCAGGTCCAACCTGAGGGAAGGTTGGACCCGAGTGTCCAGGATGGTGGTTTGGGAGGTGAGAAGCCCCCGAAGGTAGGTTTTTCATTTAATTTCAAACCTTTATTTAAACTTGAAAGGCAGCTGAGGTTTCCCTCATTTACAGTCACGTCGAGTGTACATAGTTAAGCCAAAAAAGGCCTATAAAATCATAACAATAAGACAAGTAAGGATAACAATAAATTAAAACACATACAACTTCATTGACACAGGTTGGAGATCAAGGTTTTTAAACTCTGCAACAGAGGGGAGAATCTCAAGCTTTAAGGACCGTTGGGAGTTCATTCCATGAGCTAGAGGGGCATCATAGCAAAATGCAGATTTACCCTGTTTTCCGAGCAAACTCAGGGGGACCCGAGTGTCCAGGATGAGGGTTTGGGGGTGGGTGAGAAAAGCTTAAGTCGTATACCAGTGCCCTTTATGGCCTTAAATACCAACAGAAGAAGCGTCTTCAAAGTGATACGCTGGTTTATCGGAAGCCAGTGGAAAAGGGAGTGGGAAACCTAGGAGATGTGACGTGATTTCCGGGGTTTTGGTTACAACAAGGTAAACAAGGTAAACCGTCACTAATAAAAAATGTAGGTGAACTGATGTTGGGTGGCTTTACCCCTCGGGGCTAGATCCCACGGCGGCAGCACACTGCACTCTAAACACAGCACACCAGTCACCATCCAGCAGCATCTTGGTTTACTAACCCCTGTCGTCCCTCCTCTGTGAGCGAGCAGGGGGGGCTGTGGATTAGATAATCCAACGCCCCCCCCCCCCCCCCCCCTCCCCCCTCATGTTATTTAGCGTAACAGTTGACCTCTATACATCTACCCCTCCCTCCCTCCCTCCCTCCATCCCTCCGTCCTGCTATGGGGGAGGAGAGGAGGAGGAGGAGGAGGGGAGGATCAAAGTCATCCTGTCGTTTTCCCACTGCCCTACTTTCCCCCCTCTGCTGCACGGCTTCAACACATTAGACCATGTGGGCCACTGGCCTACAGCTGCAACGGCTGGGCTCACGTGTGTGTGTGTGTGTGTGTGTGTGTGTGTGTGTGTGTGTGTGTGTGTGTGTGTGTGTGTGTGTGTGTGTGTGTGTGTGTGTGTGTGTGTGTGTGTGTGTGTGTGTGTGTGTGTGTGTGTGTGTGTGTGTGTGTGTGTGTGTGTGTTGCAGTGCAATTTCTGAGTATTTGTACTGCATACATATGCACGATTAGAGTGCGCGCATGTGTACACACGTGCATGAGTGCGTGTGTGTGTGTGTGTGTTCACATGGGCACAGGCTCTGAGTGTGCATTTATCCATAGAGTAAAAGCACGTGGGAAAGAGTGTGAGAGCGTTTTTTTACTAGGTAGTAGATATCGTACGTACGCACATTCTGAGCTGTGTGTGTGCGTGTGCGCGTGCGTGCGTGCGTGCGTGCGTGCGTGTGTGTGTGTGTGTGTGTGTGTGTGTGTGTGTGTGTGTGTGTGTGTGTGTACAATAGTCTAGTAGTGGCTGTGTCCCTCGGTGGGGGCAGAGAAGGACAGAGGGAGGTAAACATTGCCTTCCTCTCCACTGTATGACGGTTCTCTTGTCTCCATCATACAGGAGAGCATCACCAGGTCTCCTTCAGGACTGTTCTGACTGCATGGACTCCTGGCTGCCTGACTCACGTTCTGCTCCACTGACTGACTGACTGACTGACTGACTGCTCCCCCATTAGCATCCCTGCTTGACTGAATGTTTGTTTGCATTTCTGATGACTCTGCCTGCCTGCCTGCCTGCCTGCCTGCCTGCCTGCCTGCCTGCCTGTCTGTCTGTCTGTCTGTCTGTCTGTCTGTCTGTCTGTCTGTCTGTCTGTCTGTCTGTCTGTCTGTCTGTCTGTCTGTCTGTCTGTCTGTCTGTCTGTCTGTCTGCCTGCCTGCCTGTCTGCCTGCCTGCCTGCCTGCCTGCCTGCCTGTCTGTCTGTCTGTCTGTGTCTGATGCCTGGCTAGACCTCTGCCTGTCCGCCTATTTTGACAGACTGTTTTCCTGTTGACATCCCTACCCGACAGCCTGTCTTTCCCTCTGCATTCCTGCTTACAATGTCTGCCAGGCTACAAGTCCGTCTGCATGTCCTTGCTGCCTGTATCCCTGCCTGCCTATTTGACAGTCTGCCTACAATCCTCGTTCGTCTTGCCACACTCCACGCTGGAGAAGCCCTCAAGCCTAATGTATTCAAATGTATTTCTATGTAAATATTTGGTGCTTGAAAGGCTTAAAATGTCCTGCTTGAGAGCGGCATTATTAACCTGACAAACATGGACATTGTAACACTTGTATGTTCTGCCTACAACACCAGAATCAGAATCAGAAAGGTCTTTATTGCCAAGTAAGTTTGCACATACAAGGAATTTGTTTTGGTCGTTTGGTGCATCGACATTATTAACAGACAATTAAAGTAGAATACATTATACATCAAGGAGAAGCCGCCTTTTCTCAGTCCTTGCCCCACATTGGTGGAACGAACTGCCCACCACAGTTAGGACAGCCGAAACCCGTCCAATCTTTCGCCGTCGACTAAAGACGCACTTCTTCAACCATTATCTGAAATACATTTTTATTTATATATTTTTAAAATCTAACCCTACCCTAACTAACCTTACTGTCATGCACTTGTCCTAATAAACTAACCTACATGACTGTAGCACTCAACACTTTGATGAACATTGTTACTCAGCTGATAAGAGTTGTGCCCTTCCTGATGACCAGTCGTACAGAACTTGTAAGTTGCCCTGGATAAAAGCATCAGCTAAATTACTAAATGTAAATGTAATAAAATAAAATGGAATATATTAACTAAATTAGAATAAAATAGAACAATACAATACAATAGAATATAGGACAGGGCTGTACAATTCTGCAGGATGTAGTAAAGTATATACACTAAATTAGAATACAAATACAGTGGAATAGAATATGTAGCAGGGCTGTTCAATTGTGCAGCAGTATTGTGCAAAAAGTATGAACAGTGTCATGTTAACACATAAACATTACTAGTCCATAAGGTTCTCTCCCGGACCGATGGTATTTACATGCATACAGTGTCCTGGATAACAGCTTGGATCCTGGTTAAAGGTAGATCCTGGTTAAAGGTCTTATTTCAGATAAGCTGCATGCATACCCGAGGATCCTGACTCATAACGGGACATCCCAAGTCATGTATATCATCTGGGTTTCTCATAATAGGGATAAATGGCTTATCTAGGTCGTTATAAACGGGATGAGACGTCCCCCATTCATTCACGCAGCAGCTCAGAGCCAGAACACTTGAGAATCAGGGATAATAATACGGCGACACTCATGTGTAATATAATATTAATATTATTAATATAATAATATTTCAGCCAGGGATGAAAAGGTTACTAACCTGCTACTAGTCAGCAGCGTACTTTGTTCAGACTGAGCTGGTGTACACTGATCATCACTAGGAGAGATGATGAACACACACTGCTATAGGGCTAGCGCCTGGCATCCCTCAGTCCAGTTGGACCCAATGAGAAATGTAGTCTTTGCCCTGTGTGGGGTCTGATAATATGAATCAAAAAGATATTGCTCAAATCACAACTCGGCAGAAACAGGCCCGGGGGCACATTATTTGGGTCTCGACCCATACGTTAAGAAACTGTCTGGTGAAGCGAATGCAGTAGATTGACAGGAGTAGCAGCTTCCCGACAGCACAGCAGCCTCAGAGATGAGTCACAATCGAGACATCTCTTGGCTGTCAAGGAACACAGACGGCATCGACTCTCACTTAAGCTTACCACTGTGTGTGTGTGTGTGTGTGTGTGTGTGTGTGTGTGTGTGTGTGTGTGTGTGTGTGTGTGTGCGTGTGTGTGTGTGTGCGTGCGTGTGTGCATGTTTTTTTTCTCTCCACTTCTGAGACAGGGGATCTGCTTGTGTTTGCCATTGTTGTTCACTAGCTGTGTTAATGCAGTAGAGTTTCCACTAGCTGTGTTAATGCAGTAGAGTTTCCACTAGCTGTGTTAATGCAGTAGAGTCTCCACTAGCTGTGTTAATGCAGTAGAGTTTCCACTAGCTGTGTTAATGCAGTAGAGTCTCCACTAGCTGTGTTAATGCAGTAGAGTTTCCACTCGCTGTGTTAATGCAGTAGAGTTTCCACTAGCTGTGTTAATGCAGTAGAGTTTCCACTATAGCTGTGTTAATGCAGTAGAGTTTCCACTATAGCTGTGTTAATGCAGTAGAGTTTCCACTATAGCTGTGTTAATGCAGTAGAGTTTCCACTATAGCTGTGTTAATGCAGTAGAGTCTCCACTAGCTGTGTTAATGCAGTAGAGTTTCCACTAGCTGTGTTAATGCAGTAGAGTCTCCACTAGCTGTGTTAATGCAGTAGAGTTTCCACTCGCTGTGTTAATGCAGTAGAGTTTCCACTAGCTGTGTTAATGCAGTAGAGTTTCCACTAGCTGTGTTAATGCAGTAGAGTTTCCACTAGCTGTGTTAATGCAGTAGAGTTTCCACTAGCTGTGTTAATGCAGTAGAGTTTCCACTAGCTGTGTTAATGCAGTAGAGTTTCCACTAGCTGTGTTAATGCAGTAGAGTTTCCACTAGCTGTGTTAATGCAGTAGAGTTTCCACTAGCTGTGTTAATGCAGTAGAGTTTCCACTAGCTGTGTTAATGCAGTAGAGTTTCCACTAGCTGTGTTAATGCAGTAGAGTTTCCACTAGCTGTGTTAATGCAGTAGAGTTTCCACTAGCTGTGTTAATGCAGTAGAGTTTCCACTCGCTGTGTTAATGCAGTAGAGTTTCCACTAGCTGTGTTAATGCAGTAGAGTCTCCACTAGCTGTGTTAATGCAGTAGAGTTTCCACTAGCTGTGTTAATGCAGTAGAGTTTCCACTAGCTGTGTTAATGCAGTAGAGTTTCCACTAGCTGTGTTAATGCAGTAGAGTTTCCACTCGCTGTGTTAATGCAGTAGAGTTTCCACTCGCTGTGTTAATGCAGTAGAGTTTCCACTCGCTGTGTTACTGCGGTCAAATCTTTCAAAGCAATATCTGTGTAGCTTTGGGCAGGATGTGGACATGTCCTCCAATCAATAGCCATGGGAATAATATTATTATTCTATTTCTCTCCATCATTATATGTCTAGGGGCTCTGCCTCTGCCCGTCTCCGAGCAGATGATCCACACGGCCTTGATGCACCAGGCGGCCGTCCGTCACAGAGAGAGTGTGGGCCGTGAAGGAGGCGCTCTCGAAGATAATCAAACTAGTCCTTCAACTACATCCATTCAGCCACGGGAGGGAAAATTACATCTACCGTTGGAGAATATAAGAAATAATGATGAATGCCAATTTGAAATATAGTGTGTGCAATATATAAAATAAAGATATTTAGATATAATATAACCAAATCCAATTATAAAGGGCATCACCTTGACAAGAGCGGTCCTTATTAAACCCTTTTCAATCAGGAGTTACATTTGATGATATTGGCTCATTAAAATATAGTAGTACTTTTGTCATTTACAATGTAGGGGGGGTCCATTACCCACTTGAGGGTCCCAGCCCATAGTAAAACATCCACACACACACACACACACACACACACACACACACACACACACACACACACACACACACACACACACACACACACACACACACACACACACACACACACACACACACACACACACACACACACACACACACACACACACACACACACACACACACACACACACACACACCTTTTTGGAACACTGACTTGTCGTGTGTCAGTCGTTGAAATAAACTACAAGCCGTGCTGTCATTCATAGTATGCCTTTTTAGTTTTTACAGTAAGTACAGAGATAGAGAGAGATAGAGAGGGAGGGAGAGAGAGATAGAGAGGAGGAAGAGAGAGATAGAGAGGAGGAAGAGAGAGAGATAGAAAGAGCAGGAGAGAAGAGATAAGGAGAGAGAGAGTTGTTAAATGCCTTTTAATATATATATATATATATAATAATCTCTTACTGTATATATCCTAGAGAGGTGGAGGAGAGACCACAGGAGACATGTCGAGACCAGGATAGGGTCACCCCTTTCTTTATTTCACTCTCTCTCTCTCTCTCTCTCTCTCTCTCTCTCTCTCTCTCTCTCTCTCTCTCTTCCTTCCTCTCCTGACATTTCTTTCTCTTTTCCCTCCTTATACTCTTTCCTTCTTCTCTTTCACCATCTCTCTCTCTCTCTTTACTCCTTCATCTATTTACTCCTACAGCATTTCCCTTTCTCTGTCCTTTGCATCCTTGCCCCCCTCTCCCACTCCCTCCATTCATCTATCTCTCTCTTCTCTCTCTTCTCTCTAGCCTGTTCCCTGTGGAGAGGGCCAGAGAGTGTCACCTACATCTCCAAGTCATCCCCCCCCCCCCCATCGCTGACCCTGGTCTCCAAAGTGAGAGCTCCAGAGAGCCCAGCCCTCGGCTCAGCCTTACCCCCAGAGAGGAGCCTCTTTGATGGGGGTTGGCCACCGCCGTGGGGCTCTGGTATGGATGTCGGTGGATATATTCCTCTGGAGCGTGGGGGTACAATCAGAGGGTCTCTCTAGCCGGGATTGAGAGCCAGTGAAGGGGCCACTTCTACTGGGTCTGGACCCTCATAGTCGGGAGTGCTATGGAGTGGATTAGAGTGCAGCTCACATACATACACCACAATACACACGTGAAGTAGCATCTGCTCACACACACACACACGCACGCACACACACACACACACACACACACACACACACACACACACACACACACACACACACACACACACACACACACACACACACACACACACACACACACACACACACACACACACACACACACACACACACACACACACACACACACACACACACACACACACACACACACACACACACACACACACACACCTAATGTAGACTCGGCTGCAGCCTGTGTCTCTTTGTTTGTGTGTGTGCTTGTGCGCACATCCTCCTTTGTGTGTGTGTGTGTGTGTGTGTGTGTGTTCATGAGCTAAGCTCTGTTCTAGGTGCAACACCTTCACATACTCTCACACACAGACACACACACACAGCCCTTACAGTGAGCTATAGGCTACCCCCCCCCCCCCCCCCTTGTGCAGAGAGACAGGTAGGCAGACAGACAGGCAGGCAGACAGTCAGACTAACACAGGGCCAACGAGGGAAGTGAGCCAGGCAGTCGTTGGGGGGCTCTGCTCTGTGCAAGGTTAGGACCTATAGCATCAGATGGATAAATCCACAGTGACAGCCCCAGTCAAGGTTAGCTGTCTATGTGTCTGTCAGAGGAGCCTCTCTACTGTACCCTGCCCTCCCGTAAACCTTTCATATGCTGCTGCTTCACTTGACTCCACCGCGCGCTCCAAGAACCTGCTGTTTCCAAACCAGATGAGTACCATTCAAATTACTCAACTGTCCATCGCAGCTTTAAAACAAGTACAAAACAGCAATAGCAATAGGCATTTAATCGTTTCATTTAATTACATTTTTTGCAATATTTTGGAACTGCCACATATTTGGCTATTTATGCCTATTGTATCTATCAAGTAGTCAGTTTGGACGACGTATGAAGTTCATCTAAGTGAGACAATAAATAATATTTCCATCTCATTATTATTATTTCTTTTTAATCCTCTTTTTCTCCGCCTGATTTTCTATTTCTTTTCTCCCCGTCCCAATTGAGTCGTTATGCCAATTCCCCCCCTCCCCTACCTGGTCGTTGTGCGCATGTTCCCCCTACTGGTCAGTACAAGGGAACCCTGAAGTCAACCACACGCTTCCTCCGACACATGTGGAGACAGCCAGTGGCTCTCTTTCCACCTGGCAGTGAGGACTCTCATTGGTGAAGCGTAACGCGTGGGAGGTCACGCTGCCTTCACCATTTCCTGCCTTTCGCTGTGCAGGCGCCCAGACCTGACCTGTAGGCGTCGCTGTCCACAACGCCAGATCACCACCCTCGACTTCCCTCCAGCTAACTCAGCCAAACGAGTTAGTATGACGATCGGCCCAAGCCGCAGGGCAATGCTGACTCCGGGAGTCGAGGCCGCAGCCTCTTGCATTGGTGACGAGCGCAATCTCCGCTACGCCATCCGACCGCCTTTCCATCTCATTTTACATTTACTGCGACACGATGGTAGTACAGTACAGTCGTGCTCGGCATTAATTAATGGGTCAGCTCTTCACGATGCTCCCTGCATAACCAAGCAAGCACTAATCACACTTCCAAGGAGCGTGCTATTTAAGAATGGATAACAAGAGTTTATACAGAACAGACCGAGCAGATTATAACACATGATGATAGTAGAACATACCGATAGATGATGCAACAGAACACGTACAGTATGATGCAAAAGAGAGGCAATTCTCATCAGCCATCGACACATGATATTACAGAGCATTAAATAGATGAGCAGACGGAGAAGGAGGTAGATGAGGAGATACAGTAGCTTTGCCATTACATGACAGCAGGGGGGGGGGGGGGGGGTAGGTGGAGGAGGCTGGGAGGAGGAGGTCAGTGGAGGAGGAGGTAGGTGGAGGAGGCTGGGAGGAGGAGGAGGCTGGGGAGGAGGAGGTCAGTGGAGGAGGCTGGGAGGAGGAGGAGGCCGGTGGAGGAGGCTGGGAGGAGGAGGTCAGTGGAGGAGGCTGGGGAGGAGGAGGAGGTCGGTGGAGGAGGCTGGGAGGAGGAGGTCAGTGGAGGAGGCTGGGGAGGAGGAGGTCAGTGGAGGAGGCTGGGAGGAGGCTGGGAGGAGGAGGAGGCTGGGGAGGAGGAGGTAGGTGGAGGAGGCTGGGAGGAGGAGGTAGGTGGAGGAGGCTGGGGAGGAGGAGGTCAGTGGAGGAGGCTGGGAGGAGGCTGGGAGGAGGAGGAGGCTGGGGAGGAGGAGGTAGGTGGAGGAGGCTGGGAGGAGGAGGTAGGTGGAGGAGGCTGGGAGGAGGAGGTAGGTGGAGGAGGCTGGGAGGAGGAGGTAGGTGGAGGAGGCTGGGAGGAGGCTGGGAGGAGGAGGAGGCTGGGGAGGAGGAGGTAGGTGGAGGAGGCTGGGAGGAGGAGGTAGGTGGAGGAGGCTGGGAGGAGGAGGTCAGTGGAGGAGGCTGGGGAGGAGGAGGTAGGTGGAGGAGGCTGGGAGGAGGAGGTCAGTGGAGGAGGCTGGGAGGAGGAGGTAGGTGGAGGAGGCTGGGAGGAGGAGGTCAGTGGAGGAGGCTGGGAGGAGGAGGTAGGTGGAGGAGGCTGGGAGGAGGAGGTCAGTGGAGGAGGCTGGGAGGAGGAGGTAGGTGGAGGAGGCTGGGAGGAGGAGGTCAGAGGAGGAGGCTGGGAGGAGGAGGTAGGTGGAGGAGGCTGGGAGGAGGAGGTCAGAGGAGGAGGCTGGGAGGAGGAGGTCAGTGGAGGAGGCTGGGAGGAGGAGGTAGGTGGAGGAGGCTGGGAGGAGGAGGTCAGGTGGAGGAGGAGGTCGGTGGAGGAGGTAGGTGGAGGAGGCTGGGAGGAGGAGGTCAGGGGAGGAGGCTGGGAGGAGGAGGAGGAGGAGGTAAGTGGATGAGGAGGTAGGTGGAGGAGGCTGGGAGGAGGAGGTCAGGTGGAGGAGGAGGTCGGTGGAGGAGGCTGGGAGGAGGAGGAGGAGGTAGCCATACCAACACATGTAAGCAGTGAGGCGGCATCTTAGTGTAGGGCAAGGCTGAGGGCAGGCTGGACATTTAAATGGACCATATCTAGCTGTGATCGGCGTGAGGGTCAGATGCTATGCTGCAACACCAACACAGAAAGGGCCCTTCCTTTGCTAGACCAACGGCTGATAATCTATCTATATACAGCATCTGTGCAGAAGGCAGACTGTACTAATGGCTATAATACAATAAGAGCTTTCCTCTTTACATATCTCAGAGCATTATTACCTGCTCACATGTCTGTGTGTGTGTGTGTGTGTGTGTGTGTGTGTGTGTGTGTGTGTGTGTGTGTGTGTGTGTGTGTGTGTGTGTGTGTGTGTGTGTGTGTGTGTGTGTGTGTGTGTGTGTGTGTGTGTGTGCACATGCATGCAGATAAATAGATAGTGAGTGTAGGTGGGGAAGGAGAGCGAGAGAAAGAGACAGAGAAAGTATAAATGAGCACCGTCAGAGAAAGTGTGTGTCTGCGTGACAAGAGGGACAGTAAGCGAGAGTCTGTTTGAGCGCACAAGGATGTGTGTGTGTGTGTGTGTGTGTTCAACTGTTCAACTTATTGACATCTTACCAGTTAGGAGATCACCCACGACAGACTCTTAGACAAAAACAAGAAGCACAAACGCCGCTAAGGTCTCCATCTCTCTATCTATCAATCCTTGTCAATTCTATCTTCTATCTAAAAGCAGAGTAGCGTTACTTAGTGGAGCATGGAGGGTGACTCTACAAGGAAGGTCCAGTAGTCTCCTGTCTCTGGCTCAGTGTTGTGGCATTTAGTGGGCGCTTTTATCCCACTCCACTGGGTCCCATAATGTGACCTTTCAATGACAAGACCTAGCATACACGCACACACACAGACACACACAAATGACAGGAACTAGGACACACTACCTTCTACCTGAAGAGTGGACACACACACACACACACACACACACACAAATACACACACACTACCTCCTACCTGGACACACACACATTTTAATACTTTATTTGGTTCCACAAATTATATTACATAAACAGGGAATCAAATGTATCGGGGCCAAGCAGCACTGAACACTTAAGGGTACACATAGCACCTCCTTCTCCACGTGGCTAAGCTGCCAATAATAGCTGAGACAGAGCAATATTTGGCAATTTGTTTGGCTTTTCTTTTAGACATTGCAGCAATTCTCAGACCGGTCATGGTGCATTTGTGTACATGGCCAAGACTTCCGAACACAAGTACACTATATCTACACTTATACCCAAGGTCAGCAGTGGTTGGTATTTGATATACTTGTCCCGGAAGGCCTGGTCCATGTACAGATCAAAGGTACAGCCTACTTCTATGACCAGCACCTCCCTGTGGCTGGTGTCAACAAAAACAACGTCCGGTGTATTTGGTATGTTAGCAAAAACATCGTTGGTAAGGCCAAATCACTCTGGTTTCACATCCACCCACCCACCCACCCACCCACCCACCCACCCACCCACACACACACACACACACACACACACACACACACACACACACACACACACACACACACACACACACACACACACACACACACACACACACACACACACACACACACACACACACACACACACACACACACACACACACACACACACACACACGACAGGACCTAGCACACACACTACCTCCTACCACCACCTATTGCCCCATCCATCCATCCATGTATCCTTCCGCATAGACGGTTTCACTGGAATTATGTTGCTAAGTAACCATTTTGACCCAAGTGTATTTCCTGTCAAGTTAATTATTGATATTAGCAAAACCTTGCTACAGGAATAACATTTGTGTCCATTTAGAATGTTTATGTTGTCAATTTGAAACCACCTGTAGACAGTATCTCTCCAGTATGAGTTATCTCCCTTTTCTCTTTCTCTCTCTCCATCCCTCGTTTGCTCCATCCCTCCAACTTGCATTCCACCCATTACTCTCTCTTCTTTCATCTCCACATTACCTCTCCTCCCTTCTCAAGTTCAAGTTGCAAGTTTCTTTATTAGTTGTCATACAGAAATACAGAATACTTTGCATGAAATGCTTCTTTCTGTTTTGCTCCTGAGAGTGTGCTAGATAATAACAAGATAGTATAAAATAAGTATAATAGAAGTATAAAAAGAAAGTCAAGTACGCAAACAAGTGTAAACAACAAAGATGTTCAATATACCTATATAGAGTATGTACAGTATATACAGTGCAGGTACAGTACAGTGTAGAAATGGTGAGGTATAGCTTAGCTTGTGGTGCTCCTTCTCCTCTCCTTCCTTCTCCTCCCTTCTCCTAGCGCCTCCTTCCTTCTCCTCCTCCTCTCCTTCCTTCTCTCCTCCCTTTTCTTCTGCTCCTCTCCTCTGCTCCTCTCCTTCCTTCTCCTCTGCTCCCCTCCTTCCTTCACTCTGAACTAGTGATGCACGATATATCGGCCGCCGATATAATATCGGCCGATATGGCCGTTTTTTTACACATCGGTATCGGACCGATATCAAGATAGGGCCAATATTAAAAATTTTTTTTTTTTTTTTTTTTTTTTTACATGTTTTGGCCTTAAATAGTTTCAAAATATCAGTCATTTCTGAAAATAAGTTACAAAAGTAAAAAAATTATGCGTTTTGGAAAATAGCTCATAAAAAAGTGTTTTCTATACAGAGATATCGACATCGGTAAATATCGGTATCGGCCAGAACAGCAATATTAATATCGGTTATCGGTATCGGCCACAATTTTCACATCGGTGCATCACTACTCTGAACATCTTGTACCATCCCTCTTCCCCGTCGCCTCTCTCCCCTCCAGCTCCTCCTTCTCCCCTCCTCTTCCCTCCCCTCATCTCTCTCCTCCTCTCCTGTCCCTGTTACTCTCCGTCCCCCTCTACAACTCACCCCCTTCAAGTAACAACATGAAGTGGCAGCAGGACGGAAGAGGAAGCAGAAGAGAGAAGTAGTAGAAAGAGAGGGTGGGTGGGGGGTGGGCAGATATAGTAAGAACGGTAAGACGGATACGAGAGGGATGAACTGAGATGGAAGAGAGAGGGGAAAGAGAGTGACATAGAGAGATAGAGAAGAGAGAGTGAGAGAGTTAGAAAGAAAGATAGAGAGGAAAAGATAGAGAGAAAGATAGAGAGAGAGAGAGCTTGATCCAGATTGGTTGGAGCATCTCCTCTCGCCTGGCACTGGCCCTTCCACTCCACTCACATCAGCTTACACACACACACACACACACACACACACACACACACACACACACACACACACACACACACACACACACACACACACACACACACACACACACACACACACACACACACACACACACACACACACACACACACGCACACACACACACACACACACACACACACACACACACACACACACACACACACACACACACACACACACACACACACACACCACACACACACACACAGCTGGGCTTGCCCTCTCTGATAGCTACGCTCACTAATGGCTTGTGTGTGCACATGACTGACACACACACCAAGTATATGACTCTAGCTCACACCACAGCAAGGTCTACACAATACACACACATATTTATACACACACACACACACACACACACACACACACACACACACACACACACACACACACACACACACACACACACACACACACACACACACACACACACACACACACACACACACACACACACACACACACACACACACACACACAAGGTATATGACTCAAGTTCACAGCAGAGCAATGTCTGCACACACACACACACACACACACACACACACACACACACACACACACACACACACACACACACACACACACACACACACACACACACACACACACACACACACACACACACACACACACACACACACACACACCCACCCACACACACACACCCCACCGCTACACCCACCCACACACACACACACCCACCCACACACACACACGCACACACAGTATTTAGCTCTAGTTCCCAGGACAGTAAAGTGGCAGTAATTGCTGAATCTTTGCAGCCGGACACACACATGACTGTCTTCAAAGCATCAGCTTTTCATAACTGGAAGCCACTTCATTTAAATCACTTTGAGAGAGGGGGGGGGGGGGGGGAGAGGGGGGTGAGAGGTAGAAAGCTAGAGGAGGAGGGAGGGGAAGAAAGACAGGAGGTGTGGGATGGAGTGAGGGAGAAAGGGAGGAAGTGACAAGAGCACAGAGAGAGAGAGAGAGAGAGAGAGAGAGAGAGAGAGAGAGAGAGAGAGAGCAACACTCCTCCTGAGAACAAAGTCCCCATCACACGTACTGTAGCACGACTACTATACCGATAACTATAAAAATACAAAGATTCAAATGACTATAAATATTTAGAAAGTCTGTGTTCCCACCACAATAACTAGGAACACAAGACAAAAATAGTGCATTTGCTTGAGAAACTACAGTATGTGTCTTTACAGTCAGGCCTATAGTTATCCTATTGTTACCATTGGGTATAAAATTTGGTGCTAGGTGTGATGGTACAGTAGTTTGTGGGCTCATACACATGCCACCCCCTGAGATAATGTAACTGATGACACCCTTCTGAAAAGTAGTAGATGTTGGTTGCTTAGCAACGTCGGGCACAACCTGTCTCAGCGACCCCTGAAAATAGACACCAGCTCACTAGAAGATAGGCATCACTCGACACAGGCGACATGTGTCCGGACCCTGACGCTATAGTCCTCCTCCTTACCGTCGTCCTCCTTGCCGTGCGTGTTCTGAGGGCTGAGCATCCTCTCTCCTCGCTCCCCGCGGCTGGGGGGGCTCCCGTCCGAGGCTGCTCCCGGGTCAGCCGCTAGCCATGTGGGCTCACTCATCTCTAGCTCCTCCTCGCTGCTCACTGAACTGTCATCCTGAGGGAGGGAGAGAGAGAGAGAGAGATGATGGTGATGAATAATAATAATAATAATAATAATAATAATAATAATAATAATAATAATAATAATAATAATAATAATAATAATAATAATAATAATAATAACAACAACAACACTCCCTCCCTCCAAACATCCACAATGCTACATCCCTGGACTCATCACAACTTAAATCTTCACCAAATGTATCAATGACTCTTTTTACCCAATTGTTCCTCTGATTTCCTTCCCCTTAGTGTGTCCCCCTCCTCTATTAAGCTCCTTGGGTTTCCTGAAAGGCGCTATATACAATAATTACAATATTAATAATAACAATAACAACAGGCTAATAATAATAATAAGTCATTTGTATTGCTTTAGCAACTATGTTTGACCATAATTTGTGTCTATTTTGCCTTTATCGTACACATCCATAGTGTCAGCAAGACATTCCACGTGAAGAACAAATAAGTATGTTAACTACAGTAACTGTTGACAATACCTTTCACAATGTACCATTGTGTCATCCTAATATGTTTCTGTGTATATTATTGTAATCAATAAATTACTTTATAATGTATTTATAATTCATATATATGGATATAAGATTGATTGACTGATGCCCAACCCTCATGGGACATCAAAGATACTGTTGCAGTGTTCCGTTATTTTACATTACACATTACATTTCATTACCTAAATACAGACAACAACTCGGTCTTAAACAAAGTATTCTGTGAAGTGTTTCGGTAGCAAGAAGTGTTTTTATTTTGAATTCCAGGGTTTTCCCTGCAGCTTTTAGGAACACTGAGGCGGTGAGGTTGTGAGTGGGGTGGGTTTCACATGACAACTCTCTGCACTCCCTTAAAGAACCGTCATGGAGAGATAAGCCTCGGGGCTTTATTGTCTTATCCTGACCTCCTCTGTGTTTTATTGTACGAGACTGCTCTATCTGGCGGAGCGGCCCATATTTTTTAAGGAGGAAATGTCAAATAAAGTCAGTCAAATCAATCAGACGGAAGGAAAGATGAGGCTACTACTGGATCCGGTTTTAAGGACTACGGTTTTCTTGTGAGGGAGAAACGACGACTACTGCAACTCATTCGGAAGTGTTGTGAAGCAAAAAGGACAGAGAAAAAAAAGCACTTTTAACCGTTCAAAATGCAAAGAAAACAACAAACAAGAAACGCAACACAGGGAAAGAACAGTGAGGACGAGATCACCTGAATGTGGCGGCTGGTCTGCAACTGTGCATTGTAGGTGCTGTCCATTAAACATATTATTTTGTTTTTAGTTAATGGCGAACGTGACATAATCGAACAACAGCTAGATATTTGCGCAGCAAGCTAACGTTATTTCCAGGAACAAAAGCATTCATTCCGAAAGTTAATTGAAATGTCTGAGCTTCCACATTAATAGAATAGAATAGAAATCCTTTAATAATCGCGAGGGAAATTTGGCACTACAGATCGCTCACATTGAACAACAATAAACATTTAGGTAGTCAATAGGACTAAAATAGGAATAAGAATATAATAGTATATTAAAAATAAGAATAAAATAGAATAAAGAATAAAATACGGTCCGGGATCTACATTCTGGTATGTACAGTATATACATAAATATACAACTATCCAGCCAAAAATATACAGAAATATACAGTATAATGTACAGTAATAAGTGTGAAAAGTGTGAAAATGTTAAGTGAATGTAACATATGGTTTGTCCAACGAATGTGAGATAATCCAACTAGCGAGCTAACAGCTGCTGCTAACCGACCAAGCTCGCTTATTTCTGGGAACAAAAGCATTCATTCTGAACGTTACACCACTGATGGTGGAAATGTGTGAACTTAGTGAAACAACATAGCAAACGGAAAAAACTTGGAGGTGGAGGTGAGGTGACCATGCAAGGTGCCAACCTGCGTCTTGCTCAAGTGTCCACACTCCCAGTAGGAGCCGGAATCGGAATCTAACCGGAAACGTTCCGATTACCAGACGACCGCTCTACTTCCTGAGCTACTGTCACTAGATAGCCTCCAGGAACGTTTGTGATGACGACATCCTAATGCTTGATGATGGCTCCCTCCCCCTTCCCACACACCCTCCTTCCTCCTCACTGCACAGGAGCTACTAGTGTCGAACCCCCTTGGACGTTTCAAAACATTGCATCAACTCTATACCGTTACTTGTCAAGGCCATTTTGCCCATAATCTCAAGGATATCCCAAGGCTCTAAACTATTTTGCACACATTAATTTAGTTTGACAGTTATTGAGTTAATGATTTTGAATACGGCCACCAGTGATGTCATCAGAGGCCACTGAATCCATGTGTTGCGTTTATTACAGCTCAATGAAATGTGTATTGCAATAGGGTTTGCTATTTTTCCATCGACATCATTTCATTGAGCTGTAATTAACACACAACACAAGGATTCAGTGTCCTCTGATGACATCACCGGTGGCCGTATTTAAACTCATTAACTCTCGATAACTGTCTTACTAAATAAATGTGTGCGAAAGCAGTTTAGAGCCTTGGGATATGCGTGAGATTATGTGCAAAATAAATCAGCATTGTTTTTTCGGTGGAGTGCCCCTTTAACTCTCTGTCGAATCCCTGTTAGCGAAACGAGTTGTTTCTTTTACACAAACATTTGACTCAACCCGTCCGGCCAGAGACATAACAAAAAGAGTTAGACCAGGTTGTACTGTGGGCTACACTTCGATGTCCTTACTGTATCTATCTGTATGTCATGTATGTCATATATGTCCTGATGAATTGAAAATGGGGGACCCTGGTGGAAACAAGACGAAAGTCTTTCTCTGGTCTGCATCCCCTTAACAATTGTGTGTATTGAGCTGTACTGTATTGTACCCATTCTGCAATCTGTTAATAAAGTTTTCAATCAATCAATCAATCAGACGTAAGAGATATTGTGGTGTGGGATGTACATTGTACAGTAACAATGCCTGTCAAAACACTGCGCTAGTTAGGTGACATTCTGAAAGGCAGCTGTGAAGAGCAGTGTTTCACGGTCAGTGTTTCGGTGTTGGTTCTATTACAGATTTCTGCACCAAAAGGCGGTACGGTGGTGTAGTGGTTAACACTATCACCTCACAGCATTAAGAAGGTCCTGGGTTCGATTCCCGCTTGGGGACCAGGTTGCCGGGTTGCCAGGAAGTGGTACCCATGGCGGGTATCTCCTCTGCTCTGCTCCTCTCCTACCTTCCTCCTTATCTGCTACTCTCCTTCCTTCTCCTCTGCTCCTCTCCTTCCTTCTCCTCTGCTCCTCTCCTACCTTCCTTCTCCTCTGCTTCTCTCCTTCCTTCCTTCCTTCCTTCTCCTCTGCTCCTCTCCTTCCTTCCTTCTCCTCTCCTCTCCTGCCAGTTCCACTCTGAATCTCTTTTACCATCACTCTCCTCGTCGCCTCTCTCTCCCCCAGCTCCTCCTTCTCCCCTCATCTCTCATCCTCTTCCCTCCCCTCATCTCTCTCCTCCTCCCTCACATCCATTGTTCTTCTGCCCACCCCCTCTCCCCCTCTCCTCCTCCCCTCTCCTCTCCGTCCCTGCATGAATTTGCAATAGCTGCGGCCGTGTACATGCATGCATTCATACACACACACACAAGGGAGTGTGGCTTTGTGTGTGTGTGTGTGTGTGCGTGTGCGTGTGCGTGTGTGTGTGTGTGTGTGTGTGTCAAGCTTTCCACAAGAATTGGCCAGGTTAGTAATGCGCCGTTTTACGATAGGCCCCTCCCGTTGCCATGCCCCCTTTTAGCCAAACATGTTAGGCATGAACCCACAAACACCTTCACACACACACACACACTTGACCTCCATGCAAAATCTCAGCCTTCTAGGGTAAAAACGGTGGCTGCTACAGGGTGGGACATTTTGTAGACCAACCGACCGAGTGACAATTAGTTACACTTTGAATAAAAAATAATTATTTCTTAATTCAGAACAATTGTATCATGGATGCACAAAACTTTCAACACAAATGGTTGATTTGAATTTCAACAAGTTTTTAAGCACATTGTTAAAAAATGGGCTGTTTCAAGGAATTCCAGACCTCGACTTTATTTTGTAAAAAATCAAGCACTTTAAGCACTTCAAGGACCGTGTGTGAACCGTGGAAAATGTATCATCGGCTATTGTAATAATTCTGCCTCATGAACATTGGCAAGCTTTCCATTTTTGCACAAAATGAGTTCCCTTCTATCACTAACATTATTGTTTAAAGGGGAACTTTCTTATAAATGGCCTTTTTCAGTGTTTAGCATTGTTTCCTAGCTATGTGGACTTATATTAATAGGATCTATGTCTCTAATTCTCATATTGGCGCATTCTTCCAATTCTCCTCTCACAATATTCACCCTCACTGAACTGAGTCATCTGAAAATGTGCATATCTGTGATGTCAGAGATTTCTCAGCTGCATAATAATGTGCAGTTGGTGTGGCAGTTGGCACCAGGCCACACAGTGGTTGGAGCCCAGCCTCAAAACGGCTTAAGATCTTGAGGTAGAAAAATGCTGTTTTTGAGTACTTGATTAGAAATACAAAACAATGAATACATTTTTTTTTTAAACGTACAGAGGTGTTCCATAGACTCACAGGAATTGTGTAAAAGTGCCCAAATAGTGAAAGAAATTGTAAAATAGTTCCCCTTTAAGCATTTTTGGTTGAAATAAAGTTAGTTATAAGGTTGTTTAATTTGTCGTAAAAAAATAACTACACTTACCAGTAGTACGCCTGTCGTTCAATGCTGTCGCCTAATACACATCACGGCCATCGACAGTTGCGCTGATACCAAGCTAACGTTAACGTCAGTCAGTGTGGACCCCAGGAAGACTAGCTGGTTGCTATGGCACCAGCTAATGGGGATCCGTAATAAAATAAAATAAAATAAAATAAAATCAGCAGCGCCAGAGTGAAGTGTAGTTCCTCAGTGAACAGAAACATAAACGTTGTTATTTTGTTACCTTTACGATTAATTGTGAATTTGTTCACGTTGAGCTATAGATTGTGGATGAATACACACAGACGGGTACACCGTGCCAATGTTCATGCTTTATTTGTTTTAAACAAGACGATTTTAGAAATGGGTCCATCGCGATTTCAAGCGGGGTGGACCGCGCGGGAGAAACAGCAATGACGTAACCACTACACCTCCCTATAGAGCTGCTGGTCGCAGTTAAAAACAGTAACAGAATAATAACATGTCCCTAAGAAACAGCCACAGGGGCCTGAGTGTGGAGCCAGGATGGATACCTCTGCGAACAGCAACCACCCCTCCGCTCCAGGCCCACCCCCCCAGCCATATGGTACTATATACTGTATTAAGACTGCTCTATCTATCAGTTCCATCTTAGAGCTGATTCTACACTACACACACACACACTCCTATAGGTGCTCTAAAGAGACTGGCACTCTCAATAATGAGGTTCACAGTGCAGCAGCTGCCTCTCAAGCCTACACTACACACACACCTAGCACTTATACATGTCTCGCAGGCCCCCACCACACACACACACACACACACACACACACACACACACACACACACACACACACACACACACACACACACACACACACACACACACACACACACACACACACACACACACACACACACACACACACACACACACACACACACACACACACACACACACACACACACACACACACACACACACACACCTAACTTTCTCTCTCTCAAATACACACACACACACAGACATCCCCCCTTACTTACACATAAGCCCATGCAGAAGCAATCAGCGATTCATCTGATGAAGCTAAGGTAAGAAGACAGTGAGACATTAAAGCTTCTAAAACTCCTCCATGAATCACCTCAGTCCTAGCGCACGCACGCGTGCACACACACACACACACACACGCACACACACACACACACACACACACACAGTCTCACACACACACACAGTCTCACACACACACAGGCTGAGGAAGGTGCCCGAGCTCTGGAATACTTCCTTCAAGCGACGCACGCCAAGCGCCCTCAATGACCACAGACCAGTTTCTCTGATGTCCCATGACATGATGCAGACCACAGAGGCTGGTGACTCCATGGACCCCCTGCAGTTTGCATACCAGGCAGGCAAACATCGGGGTGGCGGACGCCCTCATCTACCTGCTCCACAGAGCCTACACATACACACACCTGGAGAGGCCATCATCATCTACCTGCTCCACAGAGCCTACACACACACCTGGAGAGACCAGCATCATCTACTGTACATCCTCCACAGAGTCTCTACACACACCTGGAGAGGCCATCATCATCTACCTGCTCCACAGAGCCTACACACACACACCTGGAGAGACCAGCATCATCTACTGTACATCCTCCACAGAGTCTCTACACACACCTGGAGAGGCCATCATCATCTACCTGCTCCACAGAGTCTACACACACACCTGGAGAGACCAGCATCATCTACTGTACATCCTCCACAGAATCTACACACACACCTGGAGAGACCAGCACCATCTACCTGCTCCACAGAGTCTACACACACACCTGGAGAGACCAGCATCATCTACCTGCTCCACAGAGTCTACACACACACCTGGAGAGACCAGCATCATCTACTGTACATCCTCCACAGAATCTACACACACACCTGGAGAGACCAGCATCATCTACCTGCTCCACAGAGTCTACACACACACCTGGAGAGACCAGCATCATCTACTGTACATCCTCCACAGAATCTACACACACACCTGGAGAGACCAGCATCATCTACCTGCTCCACAGAGTCTACACACACACACCTGGAGAGACCAGCATCATCTACCTGCTCCACAGAGTCTCTACACACACACCTGGAGAGACCAGCATCATCTACCTGCTCCACAGAGTCTCTACACACACACCTGGAGAGACCAGCATCATCTACCTGCTCCACAGAGCCTACACACACCTGGAGAGACCAGCATCATCTACCTGCTCCACAGAGCCTACACACACACACACCTGGAGAGACCAGCATCATCTACCTGCTACACAGAGTCTACACACACACCTGGAGAGACCAGCATCATCTACCTGCTCCACAGAGCCTACACACACACCTGGAGAGACCAGCATCATCTACCTGCTCCACAGAGCCTACACACACACCTGGAGAGACCAGCATCATCTACCTGCTCCACAGAGCCTACACACACACCTGGAGAGACCAGCATCATCTACCTGCTCCACAGAGTCTACACACACCTGGAGAGACCAGCATCATCTACCTGCTGCTCCACAGAGCCTACACACACACACCTGGAGAGACCAGCATCATCTACCTGCTCCACAGAGCCTACACACACACCTGGAGAGACCAGCATCATCTACCTGCTCCACAGAGCCTACACACACACACACCTGGAGAGACCAGCATCATCTACCTGCTCCACAGAGCCTACACACACACCTGGAGAGACCAGCATCATCTACCTGCTCCACAGAGCCTACACACGCACCTGGAGAGACCAGCATCATCTACCTGCTCCACAGAGCCTACACACACACCTGGAGAGACCAGCATCATCTACCTGCTCCACAGAGCCTACACACACACCTGGAGAGACCAGCATCATCTACCTGCTCCACAGAGCCTACACACGCACCTGGAGAGACCAGCATCATCTACCTGCTCCACAGTCTACACACACACCTGGAGAGACCAGCATCATCTACCTGCTCCACAGAGCCTACACACACACCTGGAGAGACCAGCATCATCTACCTGCTCCACAGAGTCTACACACACCTGGAGAGACCAGCATCATCTACCTGCTGCTCCACAGAGCCTACACACACACACCTGGAGAGACCAGCATCATCTACCTGCTCCACAGAGCCTACACACACACACCTGGAGAGACCAGCATCATCTACCTGCTCCACAGAGCCTACACCCACCTGGAGAGGCCGCGCAGCACAGTGAGAATCATGTTCTTTGGTTTCTCCAGCGCCTTCAACACCATCATCCAGCCATTACGGCGAGCAGAGAAGCTCTCGGTGAGGCAGTTGTACCAAGGCCTGGTGGCCTGGATTATCGATGGATTACCTTACTAACTGGCCACCATACGTCTCAGACTGCAGGGCTCAAACAAAGGCTGGAAGGCTGGCTACGTAGAGGGACTAGGGATGGGCATTTTTAAGACAAATCCAGATCGTTTGATCGCATGCTATATACTCGAGTGATCGTGTATTACTCGTAAAGGGAAAAATAACAAAAAAAAATTATAAATAAAAATTTGATTTTTTTTTATTATTATTTTGTTTTACTTAATTTTGTTCATTCACGTATATGTTTAAGGAAACCAACAAACAGTTATAATCTTACACATACATGTGAAACAAATATGTTAAAAAACAAAAACAAAATCTTTTTTTTCATAAAAATTATTAATAATTTAAGATCGATTTTTCTCATAGCTAGATGAATCGATTACTCAGGCCCATCCCTAAGAGGGATTTGAACTGGACAATCTGGAGGAGGAGAAGCTTGACACTATCCTGGAGAACCCCCCCTCCCATCCCCTCTATGAGGAGCTAGCAAAGAGAAGCAGCATGTTGAGCCACCTCAGCAATCTGGAGATGGCTTCCAAGAGGAGAACGAGAAAGAAGCTGGACGTTATTACATAGTGATTTGATAGTGTCTGTATATTATACCAGGGTGGGCTGTACATACTGTACATACATACATAGTGATATTATTGATATAGTCTGTATATTATACCAGGGTGGGCTGTACATACATACATAGTAGGGGTGTAAAGGTACACGTATCCGTGCTGAACCGAACAAGTTTCAGGGTGGACCGTACCGTACCGAATGGCTGTGTAGTGTACCAAACGAATACAACGGTATGTTAACCACTAACGACCGCTCACCGGGGGCTGTTTTTTTCACAATCTAATATAATTATAATTTTTTTTTTTTTTTTTTTTTTTACAAGTCGTTTATTAATTTCAATATAGAATATTCGTTGACAGCCCTACAAGTACAATTAGTTACTGCACACTACATCACCCCTGAGTGGAACATGGAAAGCCAAACTTTCCCCCACTGTACCAAAAACCGTACCGAACCTCGACTTCAAAACGGAGGTACGTACCGTACCGTGGTTTTTGTGTACCGTTACACCCCTAATACATAGTGATATTATTGATAGAGTCTGTATATTATACCAGGGGGACTGTACATAGTGATATTATTGATAGAGTCTGTATATTATACCAGGGCTGTACATACATAGTGATATTATTGATAGAGTGACATATGTCCCAACTGTCCAGAGATCCAGTGCAGATCAGACCTTTATCTTTAAATATTAAAAAAAAAAAAAAATCGTACTATTTATTTACTAACTTTTTTTGAACATATTATTATGTTATTGTAATTGTCCTCCCTGTACCCCTCAAATATTGTGATGTGATATTTAAGCCCCAACATGTAGGTCTGGGATCAGAGTCTGTCTCTCTCTCTCTCTCTCTCTCTCTCTCTCT
>NC_140181.1:15938084-15948084 GCF_963971535.1 Notolepis coatsorum
CTTACCCATATGGCAAATTCTATGGGAATTTTCTTTTAACTCCTTTCTATATTAAATTACTTAAATTGACAGTTTTGAGCAGGATTGTGTGTCATCATTAAGCATCTAATAACCTATTGTTAGACAGTAGGCCTAGAGTGTTATTGTGATGTGAGATAATAGGCCTAGTCGCAATCATGGATCATGGGGATGAAGGATTTATAGTACTACTACGTCTATAATATGACCAACTATGAAAAGGTAACTGAGATTAATAGTTCTAATTTAATAAATGCATTCATAACGTTTCATGAACATGGGTATACCTGAATCCGAGGTATCAGATCAGACACACAGGAAAAGTATTTTTTTTTAGCTCATCTGAAGGTCATATGTAGACTTTTTTTCCCACACAGTGTGACGGCTGCCTTATGAAGCAAGAGGAAATGTTTTAAATTAAATTAAACTAAAATTCTAAATGTCAAGGCTGCCCTCCCTTGTAAAGATGGAACATGTTGTGCAGTGTGTGTGTGTGTTTGTGAGGAGGGGGGCATGCCTCTGGCTGGGTGTCTTTGTTCTCTTTGTTATATAAAGGCAGACAGCAGTGGTACTGTTGGCCCGGTAGTGGTGGATGAGGTGCAGACCTTCAAGCCTAGCTAGCTGTCAAATTGGCACCCTTCCACTCACCTACCCCACCATCCATCCATCCATCCATCCAGCCACCCAGCCACTCCTCTCCCGCACCACCCCTCCTCCATCATCTCTATACGTGTCCTCTTCCCCTCCCCCTCTCCAACTCTTCAATCTCCTCTCCCTGCCCCAACTCCTCTCTCTCTCTCCCTCTCTCTGTCCCCTCCCCTACCTCTGCACCCTCTCCTCTCCCCATCATCTCTCAGTCATCTTTCTATCTACCCTCCCCCTCCTCTCAGCCTCCCTCCCCGTCCAACTCTTTCCCTCTACCGTCTTTCCATCCTTCAGCACTACTGCACCCCCCCCCCCCCCCCCCCTCGCTCCTTATGTGCAGTATGTATATGTATTTGAGCACCGCAGCCTTTTTTCTATAAATAGGGAGAACTCTCTCTCCATCTATGTCTCTCTCTCTCCATCTCTCCCTCTCTCCCTCTCTCTCTCATCTATCTGTCGCTCTTTCTATACCATGTTTATTGGTTTCCATGGGAACTGATCAAGAGTGCTGGGCACGGATGTGAAGTTGATTCGGAGGAATTTTGACTCCTTTAGAGAAGGGGAGAAAAGAGACATTCTTCCATAAGAAAAAACGGAATGGCTGCGGTGTTCAGGACCCTGCGTGAAGGATTTACCATCACTGGAGTGGGGGAGATCTTCATCATCATCATCATCATCATCATCATCACCATCACCATCATCATCATCATCATCATCATCATCACCATCATCACCATCACCATCATCACCACTACCATCATCATCATCATCATCATCACCATCATCACCATCATCACCATCACCACCATCATCATCACCATCATCATCACCATCATCACTATCATCACTACCATCATCATCATCACCATCATCATCACAATCACCACTACCATCATCATCATCATCATCACCATCACCACTACCATCATCATCATCATCATCATCATCATCATCATCATCACCATCACCACTACCATCATCATCATCACCATCATCATCACCACTACCATCATCATCATCACCCCTACCATCATCATCATCATCATCATCATCATCATCATCATCATCATCATCCCAGCAACAAGGATTTCACTGCTGATTGAGTGAGAAAGACAGAGAGGGAAAGAGAGAGGAATCAGTCAACCCCGCCGTCATGAAAATCGTCATCACCTCCACTATTATTATTGTCACCATCATCATTGGCCTTTAAGCTTTGGGCCACTTGACACATTGTGAGTCAGACAGCCACCATATTCCTCTCAGCGTGATAATAACTAATAATCTGCTATTATTAGGTTCCTCAGTAGCACCTCTGCGCTCTATGAGTCGGTGGGTTCGTCTGTGTGTGTATGCGTGCATGTATGTGTGTGTGCATGTGTATGTGTGCGTGCATGTATGTATGTGTGCGTGCATCTACAGTATGTGTGTGTGCATGTGTTCGTGCATGTGTATGTGTGCGTGTATGTGAGCGTGTATGTGAGTGTGTATGTGTGCGTGTATGTGAGTGTGTATGTGTGCGTGTATGTGAGTGTGTATGTGAGCGTGTATGTGAGTGTGTATGTGAGCGTGTATGTGAGTGTGTATGTGAGTGTGTATGTGTGTGTGTATGTGAGTGTGTATGTGAGTGTGTATGTGAGCGTGTATGTGTGCGTGTATGTATGCGTGCATGTGTGTGTGTATGTGAGCGTGTATGCGAGCGTGTATGTGAGCGTGTATGTGTGTGTGTATGTGTGTGTATGTGTGTGTACACATACATGTGTTCACTCAGTCACTCCTTCAGTAGGGTTGGGCATCGTTTGGATTTGAACGATTCCGGTTCCGATTCCGATTCTCCATATCGATTCCTGTTCTAAACGATTCTCGATTCCGATTCTTTGAGGTGCAGGTCAAAACAGGTCCCAGCTTATTTCGCAGGAGAAATTTTTTTGTTGTTGAAAAATTTAGATTTTTTTCACACTATTCACATTTTCAGTTGACTTGATACAGTTTAATTTGGTTGCTGTACTGTAACTAGGGTATTAATTAACAAAGTAAAAAAAAAAAAAAAAACTGAAGTTAGGAACCGGTTCCTATTAGAACCGGTTTTCGGCGCCCAACCCTATCCTTCAGTCACAGTTGTTCAACCTGCAAAGCAGGATTCTCATCCACACACAATCCACCAGCACACACCTTCCCTTCTATGTAACCTATAAAGTTGTAGTGCATTTGTGCAAGCATACATGCGCGCACACACACACACACACACACATGCGCGCACGCACACACAAATGCCCACTAATGCTCAAAGAGCAGGGCTATGTATTTATAGCATAACATTTATTTATTTAGTTTTCTACAACAATATGATCTGAAAAGAGGTGAAATACCGTCACACTCTGTCACACAATTGACAACTGTGAGACTCTTAACACACCTGTGACAGGTGTCAGTCTAACTAGCAGTCAACCTGTCAGCTAGCAGTGTTTCCTATTGGTTCTTAGGTTATTTACAGTGGCATCAGGGCCCAGGCAGGTGAGAGAGCAGGATTAGAGTGTCAACATGTAACACGATAAGCTCTAACAATATGTTACAGTGACAGTTTGGGGGAATTTGTGGTAAAGCCGGTATGAGACTGTGGTGAACCACAAAGAAAGCAGCCAGCCAGTCAAATGTCCACAGCCAGTCACATATCAACAGCCAGTCAAACGACCAGTCAAATATCCACAGCCAGTCACATATCCACAGCCAGTCAAATATCAACAGCCAGTCAAACGACCAGTAAAATGTCCACAGCCAGTCACATATCCACAGCCAGTCAAATATCAACAGTCAGTCAAACAACCAGTCAAATATCCACAGCCAGTCAAATATCCACAGCCAGTCAAATATCCACAGCCAGTCAAATATCCACAGCCAGTCAAATATCCACAGCCAGTCAAATATCAACAGCCAGTCAAATATCCACAGCCAGTCAAATATCAAACGCCAGTCCACGAATAAGTTAGCCAGGTAGCAAGCCGCTGAGAACACTGTCCAAAATGTCCATCCAGGCAACCAACTGGCCACCCATTCAGTTTATACTGTAAGTCCATATTTAAGTTTCTCAGTCTTGTTTTCATGCTCACCATAGTATGACACTCATCAAGAATGGTAAGTGACCTAAGAGTTAACGGGGATTCAAACAGCCTCTCTGTTTTAGTGCTTTTAAACCTAAATGCAGCACTTGATGCAAATGATAACTTGCTTGACAGACTTGGATAGTCCTGTTTGGCCTCGTTTTAAATGGGTTTAGATCCTATCTGAGCAAGTGAGGTTTCTATGTTGCACTTGGCACCTTTGCTCCGACAAAGAGCACATCAATCGTGGCGTCCCCCAGGGGTCCATCCTTGGGCCACTGACGTGTATTTAGAGGAGAAAAAGGGAAAATTCTGCCGACACCTAACTCTATAGTATGTATCATTATTATCACCCGATGACCCGAGTCCCATGAGCACTCTATTGAGGATGTATATGGCAGTTTCATAATGTTTTACAGCTCAACAGAGACAAAACAGCTCAATTTCAATAGTCATAACATTTCTGCTCCCCATCTATCTAATACATATATTTTGTTTACCCATTCACAGTGTTTAACGGTTTCACGGGTGGCATGTGCCTTCTTCCACCAGGGAAACAACAATAGCCTCGCTCTACCAGGTGCTCCCAGGTTCAAGAAGACGTGACGGATTAATACTGGAAAAGTGTGCGACACAAAACACTCTTTTAGCACGGTTGGAAACCAGGAAAAGCGTTGACGAGGGCGAACAAAAATGTGCAACGTGTGGGATTTCTTTGAACTTTCATGGCATGACATAATTCTACAACAACTATGAACAAACGCTTCCAAAAAGAAACATCCTGGGACCACAAGGGATTCCTAGAACGGTGAGCTTTCATCTAATATAACGTTTGTTTTACCTTGCCAACATTACAGGCCATTTTAGATGACATTGAGATGCAGCCCAGTTTGTGTGTATTTGTGTGTGTGTGTGTGTGTGTGTGTGTGTGTGTGTGTGTGTGTGTGTGCGTGCGTGCGTGCGTGCGTGCGTGCGTGCGTGCGTGCGTGCGTGTGTCCTGAGGGAGAGAGGTGGAGCCAGTCAGGTGTGTAATAAATAAATACAATTAATAAATAGTCATAAATAAATAATAAAATTAATGAGCCCTTGCGTCCTCCGACACTAGTACTATTATTACTAGTGTCAGAGGACGCAAGGGCTCATTAATTACCCACAAGGCCAAAGCCTTATAAGTTATAACATAACATAGCTTTGTTTGCGGTGCCAAGGTGTACAGAATGTAGTTAGTCAACATTAAGCCGGTAACAACATTATACACCCGATAATATTTGGGACTGTTTGACAGTATGACAAGAATGGATACTGGTCATCACGCTAGTGTGATAATGGCCCAACCTCCAACTGCCTTTCATGGCGGCACGGTGATGTGGTGGTTAACACTGTCGCCTCACAGCAAGAAGGTCCTGGGTTCGATTCGCGCTTGGCGGACCAGGTTGCCAGGTACCCAGGTGGGGTATCTCCCGGGCCTTTCTGTGTGGAGTTTGCATGTTCTCCCCCCATGCACACAAATGCATCTGTGTGTTTCCTATGTGTGTCGCCCATCGCATGTGTACTGTACAATGAATAAAGACTTCTTCAAGTCCAGTTTAATCCTTAATTTTAGATAAAGACACAGAGAAGCTGGAACAGCACATGCCTAAATAGATTACATTCTGCAGTTACTCCGTTCTGGTCGGCCCAAAAAGTCAATAGCAGAACGTGGTGTCCAGGATTTAACAAATATCACAAAAATAACTCCTGATAACTTGTTGCTGCTCTTTTTTCATGCTTTTGTATGGAAAGTGCTCAATAAAGATTGATTCATTGACTGTACCAGCTATCAGTCAGTATGTTATCTGAGGCAGTGTTGAGTGCAGTAGGTCAGTCAGTCAGTCAGTCAGTCAGTCAGTCAGTCAGTCAGTCAGTCAGTCAGTCAGTCAGTCAGTCAGTCAGTCAGTCAGTCAGTCAGTCAGTCAGTCAGTCAGTCAGTCAGCCAGCCAGCCAGCCAGCCAGTCAGTCAGTCAGTCAGTCAGTCAGTCAGCCAGCCAGCCAGTCAGTCAGTCAGTCAGTCAGTCAGTCAGTCAGTCAGTCAGTCAGTCAGTCAGTCAGCCAGCCAGTCAGTCAGTCAGTCAGTCAGTCAGTCAGTCAGTCAGTCAGTCAGTCAGTCAGTCAGTCAGTCAGTCAGTCAGCCAGTCAGTCAGTCAGTCAGCCAGCCAGTCAGTCAGTCAGTCAGTCAGTCAGTCAGTCAGTCAGTCAGTCAGTCAGTCAGTCAGTCAGTCAGTCAGTCAGTCAGTCAGCGAGTCAGCCAGTCAGTCAGTCAGTCAGTCAGTCAGTCAGTCAGTCAGTCAGTCAGTCAGTCAGTCAGTCAGTCAGTCAACAGACAGTGTCTGGTCCATGAGTGTTTCATTCCTCTTTTCATTCTCTCTTCTCTTCCATAGGAATCAATCAGGGCTGGAGGGAGTAGAGGGAGTGAGGGATGAGGAGAGGAGAGGAGAGGAAGAGAAGGGTGAATCATTTCTGAACAGAGAGAGAGAGCAAGAGAGCAAGAGAGTGAGAGCAAGAGAGCGAGAGAGCGAGAGCAAGAGAGCGAGAGAGCGAGAGAGAGAGAGGGGTGAGGTATTATATTGATAAGAGGCTAGCTGGCTGGGGCGTGATCACACACAGGGGCACTCACGCACACAGACACACACACACGCACACACACACACACACACACACACACTCACACACACACTGTGCGGATTAACAGGGTGCAGGCTGAGGAGCTCCACTGCAGAATATTGATCGCACAGAAAACCAGCCATGAGAGAGGGGGAATACCAGCATGTACACACACACACACACACACACACACACACACACACACACACACACACACGCTGCAGCGCCAACAGTGACCGACAGACAAAGACGAGGAGATAGAGCCACAGCCTTAACTAGGTGTCATAGGTGTCACAGTCAGACAAGATGACTAGATCGACAGACAGATAGACAGACAGACAGACAGACAGACAGACAGACAGACAGACAGACAGACAGACAGACAGACAGACAGACAGGACAGACAGACAGACCAGACAGACAGACAGACAGGACAGACAGACCAGACAGACCAGACAGACAGACAGACAGACAGACATGTGTAGTGATGCAGACACCCATACAGACAGAGAGACCAAGACAGGCCAGAAGGCTGAAGACAGGCAGCAAGCAAACTGTCAGATAGACATGAAGCCAGTCAGAGGCAACTGTAAGACAGGCAGAAAGAAGGAAAGAAAAAAAGAAAAGAAAGAAAGAAAGAAAGAAAGAAAAGAAAGAAGAAAGAAAGAAAAGAAAGAAAGAAAGAAAGAAAGAAAGAAAGAAAGAAAGAAAGAAAGAAAGAAAAGAAAGAAAGAAAGAAAGAAAGAAAGAAAGAAAGAAGAAAGAAAGAAGAAAGGAACGAACAAACGAGAAAAGTAGTCAGTCCAGACATCCAGACAAAGACACGGATTACTATTAATGTCGGCAGGCTATGATCCTGTCTGTCTGTCTGTCTGTCCGTCCGTCAGTCAGGTTATAAAAAGCTTTGTATATGACCCAGAGGAGACAGGGCAGTAATCAATATGCTGCCACTGACCTTCATTGATCAGTGAGAGAGGTGGCTGCAGCAGCAGGCTAGTCCTATAGCGCGCACACCGTGGATTGTGACCAGGAACAAGGAAGATGAGAAGGGCTGAAAGAAAGACTGATGATCCTCCCCGTCTGTCACTCTGTCTGTCTGTCTGTCTGTCTGTCTGTCTGTCTGTCTGTCTGTCTGTCTGTCTGTCTGTCTGTCTGTCTGTCTGTCTGTCTGTCTGTCTGTCTGTCTGTCTGTCTGTCTGTCTGTCTGCCTGGCTGGTAGAGATGTCTGGTAGGGATGTCTGTCTGTCTGTCTGTCTGTCTGTCTGTCTGTCTGTCTGTCTGTCTGTCTGTCTGTCTGTCTGTCTGTCTGTCTGTCTTCTGTCTGTCTGTCTGTCTGGTAGGGATGTCTGTCTGTCTGTCTGGTAGGGATGTCTGTCTGTCTGTCTGTCTGGTAGGGATGTCTGTCAGTCTGTCTGTCTGGTAGGGATGTCTGTCTGTCTGGTTGTCTGTCTGTCTGTCTACCTGTCTGTCCTGGCTGGTAGGGATGTCTGTCTGTCTGTCTGGTAGGGATGCCACGGTGAGGACAATCATGACAACATGGTGTTACCGATTACACATCGTACAAGGGATGTGCGTAGGGCTGGGCGATAAAGATAATTATCGCGATACATTGTTCGATAATAAAAATAATATCGAATTATTTTTTATTTTATTTTATTGTGACCTGCAACAAGGCAGCTTTAAAACCAGAGACAGTCTTGTATTTCTTGCCTGCAACTTAAAGTAATGGCTTTGCTTGTCCAAATGACAATACTGACCAAATTGAGATTTATTTTTCTCGTCCATTTATTTAGTTTGCTTTCTTTAAATTTAAAATTTAAAATACAGTTTGAAACCGTCTGTACAAGGCTATGTGTGCTAGCAGAGCTAGTCTCCAGTCACGAGTCACGGTGCACATGTGCGGTGGTTTGTCCACCAAAAAAAGCACCAAAAGATAGAAAAGAAAACTAGCAGAGCCAGAACTGTTCAACTCCCTGGAGCCACAGCCACTTTTTTTGGTACTTTTGCTTTCAAACTGCTGCAGCCTGAGAACTGGAGTGTGAGGGGCTGTAACACTAAAGATGGCGGCAACGACAAAGAATAGCTGCTTAAATAATAATAATAAAAATATATATATTTTCTTTATACTAATAAAAATATAGATAATTATCAATATCGACGATATGAAAATTTTTATTGTGATATATTGTGATACATTTTTTGCCATATCGCCCAGCCCTACGTTGCATTGAATTTAACTGACATTTAACCGCATGCAAATAAGTAAGAACAATAGTAACTAACGTTATGCCTAATGACCATGAGAGACATTGGGCTAAATGGGGAAGCATCAGCAATATACAACAGTACAACCACTGACATGTAATTTAAAAAATTCACAGTACAGACATATACAGTATATCATCGAAGACACCCGAGATGGTTTCCTTCGGTAGCATCATCGTTTTCCTACGTGACCAGTGCGTGGCTAACTTGTTAAACCTTAACGGTACAGCTGGGCAGGTCACACGAGTTAGCCAACACTAGTTTGAATGTGGATCATTGTAGTGGACTGCTCTTTGCTAAATCTACAAATGACAACTTGCTAACAACAAAGCTGAACACAGAGTAACACCGGGTAACACCGTCCACTGCGGCAACCCTACTGGTCTGTCTACCTGTCTGTCTGTCTGTCTGTCTACCAGTCTGTCTGTCTGTGTGCTTGTTTCTCATCATGTCTGTCTGTCCTCTTCCTCCTGGTCGTCTACTAGCATCAGAAGGGACAGACAGACAGACAGACAGGAGACAGTAGGGATGTGCACAACTTTAGTTTGTGGGTGGTCTGAACGAATAACTGAATATTCTGTCCGTGCCCACATTCACAAAGGATGACGGGGTAAAAAAGAAAATAATTCCCACCGCAGCATCATCATGCTAGGCTAATGCTAGGCTAATGCTAGGCTAATGCTAGGTCTAGGCTAATTTGACAGGTCTTGTGGACCTGATGCCATGGTAGGACGACTCCGGTCCACAAATCCCACACAATTTTCTTTTGCGTTTGTGTTTGCGTTTGCCAGGGGGCTAACACTACGTTGCAGTCAGCTACTACTGACCGAAAGAAGAATAACAACAACAACAACAACAGCGCATGCAGGCCCAGAGGTCAGGCAGGAACAGATCTCCAAGCTCAAGTGGAAGTGCTGTTTGAAAAAAAAAAACAGACAGACAGACAGACAGACAGACAGACAGACAGACAGACAGACAGACAGACAGACAGACAGACAGACAGACAGACAGACAGACAGACTATATATTATTATATTACTACATTATATACAGCCTCTGCCCATGTATAGCAATGTCATTTTCACGTTCATGGCTGAAAATGGAACAAAACTACCACTTCTGACAACTATTCCTCTCCAGGGAGGGACAACTTAGGGCTGCAGCGGTTACAGGTTACAGCTGTAGCCAGGATGGGCACGGTGTCTGTACGACACAGACGGCAGGCCTAAATAAAAACAGACAACCACACTCCTACGCAGAATTTTTGACAGTGGAACGAAGATGCCCAAAGATGAAGTAAACTAACCGCTACCTATACTCATATAATTTCCCCTTAA
>NC_140181.1:15953084-15990584 GCF_963971535.1 Notolepis coatsorum
CAGGCAGCTGGCAGGCTGTTTCGCTGGCTGCCTGAATGTCTGTCTGCCTAGTAGTTGGTAGAAGAACTGTCTGGCTCACTGTTTGACCTGCCTAGCCGGCTGGTTTAATGAATGAACAGACTGGACGGCTGATTGACTGACCTACTGGTTATTTGACTCTGTGGCTAGCTGGCTGGCTGGCTGGCTGGCTGACTGACACACACATTGATTTTGATGTTGAGAGTAGTAGTGTTGTCACAACAATACCAGAATTATGACTTAGATAAGACACCTGCCTAAATATCTCGATACCGATACTGAAATTGTACCACAGCAAGTGGTTTGAGCAGTTTTATTATATTTACAAGTTTAAGTTTTGTTTTATTTGTCACATATAAGGTACAACATTATAGTGAATTGCCTGGTTCTGTATGACCCTCCTGAGATTGTGCTTCATATAGCCTAGTAAAAAAGGAAAAAGAATAAAGACCAAACACTATACAAAATATACAATATATGCAAAACATAAATGTACAAAATGCAAAAAAAACGAAATGCAAAAATGAGGTAGAAGAGGTAGTGCAAATATTAAATAAATAGATCAAATATGGTGTCATGTTTGTTTTAAAAGTGTTTAAAGTGAATGTTAAAGGTGAATGTTTAAAGTGAGTGTGTGCATGTGGATGTTGCATGCAATGAATGTAGAATGGATGGGTTAGTGTTACATAGAGTCCACATTGAGCCATGTGCTGTGCTGGCCATGAGACCAATACAATTTATTAATATTAGTATGGTAGAAATTAAATTGACTTGAAATCTGGGATTTAGCCATCGGAGTCCGTCTCGACTTGAAAAGTCAAAAAGGTTTGGGTGGTAAAGTGCCATGTTTAAACTGCACCCGAGACGGTTCTTCCTGGTCTGTGTGAGGCTTCGTAGTATCCTTGCCCTGGCTGTTGGCTATGTAAGCAAAATAATGCCCTATTCCGCTCTGTGCGTCTGCTTCAACGAAGAGAACGCACAGAGTGTGGTATAGGGCATTATTTCACTTACATAGCCGACAGCCAGGGCAAGGATACTCCGAAGTACACATGAGCACTTTGTGTTGTACTCGCAGCCACGCCTCTCTTTCTGTCACCATGAAAGATTAAAAAAACGGTCGCCACGCCCACTATGCCTGCAGAGAGTGCACACACACACACACACACACACACACACACACACACACACACACACACACACACACACACACACACACACACACACACACACACACACACACACACACACACACACACACACACACACACACTGCCCCACTGTCGCATATCGACGCAACTAACACTTTGATCTATTTATTACAAAAATATTTGCACTACATCTCTACCTCATTTTTGTATTTTGTCTGCATTTTGTACTTTAGTCTTGTATATATATTGTATAGTGTTTGGTCTTTATTGTTTGGTCTTTATTATTTAACTTTTTTCTTTTATTTTGTAACTGTATGAAGCACAATCTCAGGGGGCTCATACAGAACCAAGCATTTCACTGTACACTGACATGTACCTTATAATATGTGACAAAAATAAAACAAAACTTGAACCTTGAAATACCACTCTTGTTAAAGGGGAACTATCTTATAAATGGCCTTTTTGAGTGTTTAGCATTGTTTCCTAGCTATGTGAACTTATATTAATATGATCTATGTCTCTAATTCTCATATTGGCGCATTCTTCCAATTCTCCTCTCACAATATTCACCCTCACTGAACTGAGTCATCTGAAAATGTGATGATTTGTGATGTCAGAAAGACACCGCTGCATGATAATGGCGAGGTACAAGATGAGCTGCACACAGTGGTTGGAGCCCAGGCTCAAAACGGCTTAAGATCTTGAGGTAGAAAAATGCTGTTTTTGAGGACTTGATTAGAAATACAAAACAATGAATAATAAAAATATATATATTACAGAGGTGTTCCATAGACTCACAGGAATTGTGTAAAAGTGCCCAAATAGTGAAATAAATAGTAAAATAGTTCCCCTTTAAAACAGTAATTCTGAAAGTACTGATAAAATGGGGTATAGGACCGCTTTTTAACTGCAGGGTATTGCGATACCCGTCCGGTATCGGTACACCGTGCAACACTAGACATTAGACTAACAGGCATGAGCTTGGCAGGGGGCACACATCCTTAGTAGTGCGTGGTAACCAGCAACACTCTCACTCTGAACCTCTCACACCACTTATCGCCGGTAGTTGGTAAGAAGAGCGTTCCAAAGTTCACACCTCACTGTAACGTCACGTTAGTTTCTCTATCCGCCTCATCTCTCTTTCTCTCTCTCCCCCCTCGCTCCCGCTCACACACAGATCTAAATACAGCCGTCTGTAGATTTAACGTTATTTAACAATACTCCACGCATATATTTCACAACGTACTACCGACACACAATAATGGACTGATGGCTTAACGTTGTAGCAGGCAGCCCACTAAACTCACCTTGACTGTGCGGGACCAAAGCATGTTACTTTTGAAGGTTTACCCCGTCTGCCTGACAATGATCTCAACAGGGGGGTCAATTCAAACAGAGACGATCACTGCCACTGCTACGATGGCTTTCAAATGTAGACGGGATAGAAACATATCCCTTCCCTAACATCAGAGTTTCTCTCTTTTATTCCTCTCTCCCGCTGTGCTCTGCTGTCATGTCTTCCATTAACGTTGCATATTAAGGTTTTACGGAGAGACTTGCAGCGGTAGTGTCTGGCACCAGGCATCTGGAGTCGTTTGACTTGCCAAAGAAAGATTTTGCGTGGAAAGTATAATTTCACATTTGAAGCCTGCCAACTTCAAGAGGACGTAATCAGAGCAGCATAACTGGACCACATACCACTTTAACATCACCTTTAATCATCAGAGCAGCATAACTGGACCACATACCACTTTAACATAACCTTTAATCAGAGCAGCATAACTGGACCACATACCACTTTAACATCACCTTTAATCAGAGCAGCATAACTGGACCACACACCACTTTAACATAACCTTTAATCAGAGCAGCATAACTGGACCACATACCACTTTAACAATACCTTTAATCAGAGCAGCATAACTGGACCACATACCACTTTAACAATACCTTTACAATGTTTCCTACAGGATTTTGTGAGACTGTGGTGGGTGAACCTCTGACCCTCTAGGGGGGTCAGGGGGTATTCTCCTCCGTAAAAAGAAATTGTACATTTTAAAGTTAAATGCATCAATCTGGTGCACTTTGAGAGCAAAATAAAGAGGCTAGATCTATGATGAACTTTGTGCTCAAAACACAAAATCGACTAGACTCAGTGCTTCCCAATCCTCTCCTTGAAGCACGCCAGCCGTTCCATGTATTTGTTCAATTCCACCACCAGCACACCCGATTCAACTTAACAAGCCCTTTATTAGTTGAATCAGGTGTGCTGGTGGTGTAATTTAACAAATACATGGAACGGCTGGGGTTACTTTTTGGGTGGGGGCGTGAGCGCAGGGATTCTTGGCTGGTGAAAATGCTGAGTGGCTAGTGACTTTGTAAAACCACTAGCCACAGTGGCTAGTGAGCCAAAAAGTTAATGTCAAGCCCTGATCGTGCACCTTTATTGTTCAAATATTCCATGTTTTACAAAGTATTCTATTAAACACATGTTAATTTAAAGGCATGTTTGTGTTACTGTGCGATCTGGCGCAAATACAATTATTGCATAATATCATCAGTCGATCCCTAACACACACACACACACACACACACACACACACACACACACACACACACACACACACACACACACACACACACACACACACACACACACACACACACACACACACACACACACACACACACACACACACACACACACACACACACACACACACACACACACACACACACACACACACACACACACACACAGACTGTACTGCATAAAGAGAAGGGCCCTCTGATATCTGCTATCCACGCACGCACACACACACACTCTAGATGACGAGAAGCTTTCAGGAAACGTGGCAAACTCAGTAAACACACACACAGACACACAGACACACACCATGAGAGGGTGTCGAGGAGCTCTCTCTCTCTCTCTCTCTCTCTCTCTCTCTCTCTCTCTCTCTCTCTCTCTCTCTCTCTCTCTCTCTCTCTCTCAGTAGTTAATCTGTATTAATTAGCAGTAGACACCATTTGACCGTCAGTCAAACACTACAAAGCGAATCTGAGGTGACAGCAGAGGCTCAGTCACTTCTAGTACAATGCAATAGTTGGCACAGAGACTTACAACTTATAGACCAGGTTTGTTTACTAATATTAGCAAACACTGTAACAGGAAATAAACTTCATCCATTTAGAATGTTGTCAAGTTGGGGGCGGTTAGGTGGCGTAGCGGAAATTGCGTTCGTCACCAACCAGGTTGTCACCAGCTTGGCTGGCCGTTCACACTAATACAATTGGCAGTATTAGAGGGTGGGAGAAGCTGGCGGGGTGGGTCCGGGTCGTTGTAAACAGCGACTCCTACAGTTCGGTCGGGGCGCCTGCTAAGCGCGGATGGGACCTGAGTGGGATAGTGTGATCCTCCCACACGCTACGCCCTCTCGGAGAATATCCGCGCTGCCAGGTGAAAAGAAGCGGTTGATTGGCTGGACGTGTGTCGGAGGAAGCACGTGATAGCCTCCACTCTCCCAGACCGACTGTGGGGGGTAAGTGCGCAGCGACCAGGAAGGGGATTGGGAATTGGCATAACGACTAACATTGGGATGGGAGAAAATCGGAGGAAAATGGAGGGGGAAAAAGATCAAAAAAAAAAAAAAAAAAAAAAATGTTGTCAGGTTGAAATTGTCTATAGTCGGTCTTAACAGAAAAAAAGAGCGAGTGTGTATAGTATACTGCATGTGCGCATGTAGACACGTTTTACAAATCACTCTTGGTCACTCTATGATAATCTCTTCCACTTCTCCCAAGAACACACCTCCTGCCTGCCTGTGTGTGTGTGTGTGTGTGTGTGTGTGTGTGTGTGTGTGTGTGTGTGTGTGTGTGTGTGTGTGTGTGTGTGTGTGTGTGTGTGTGCGTGCGTGCGTGCGTGCGTGCGTGTGTGTGTGTGGGGGGGGGGGGGGGTGATTAGAGGAGGGGAGAGAGGTCAGGCTTCCGATGACCTTTACCACCCGTCTGTTAAATCCACCATCCTGATCTCAGTGTGTCTGTTTTGTCTATCTGCCTCCCTACCTGTCTGTTTGTCTGAGCTACAGTATATGCCTAGTATCAACCGTCAGGAATTGAATCTGATGTCAGATCAGTTTTGACCCTGCCATTGGATGTAATACAAATGTAAGGCAGGTTTACTAGCTGACACCCAGTCGCAATGCTTGAAGGCTGCAGTCTAACTTGATCCTGTCCATTTATGCTGGTCAACATGCCTGAAGTTTTAAGAAAGCCGTATGTCACAAAGGTGTGTGTGTGTGTGCGTGCGTGTGTGTGTGTGTGTGTGTGTGTGTGTGTGTGTGTGTGTGTGTGTGTGTGTGTGTGTGTGTGTGTGTGTGTGTGTGTGTGTGTGTGTGTGTGTGTGTGTGTGTGTGTGTGCGTGCGTGTGTGTCTGTCTGTGTGTGTGCATTATGTCAACAAAGATGTGAAATATAATATCCGTCACAGCCAGAGATGTCATTAAAGTTCCATCATCGACCAACACTTGTGTGATTTTAATGATTTGATGGTTAGCAGAATATAACATTGTGCATCTTCCATCTTTGTCCGCCTGTGTGCCTTCAGTGAGTTCAGGTGTGCCTTGAGATTTTGCTCAAATTAGGGCTGAACGATTTGAAAGAAATATTGATTATTTTGACTGATATTGCAAATGCAACATGATTCAACATATTAAGAGGGAATGATATTTTTGTACTGTATCATTGTTCTCATTTGGATTGAAACACGTTTTTAAATAATCGTGGTGTGATTTTTTTCTTTGTGGGGATCTGTACCAAACAAATGTGATCTGTAGGCCTGGGACATTTCTACAGAAGCATAATGCTTCATTTAGTATTATGTTTACAGTTCACCTTTAACAAATATTGTGCCTCCTGCGATTTGGATATTGCACTAGAAGACCATATCGCGTTTTTATTATTATATATTTTTTAATGTTTTTCCTTTCTATCTTTTCTCCCATCTCCCAATTTATGTTCCTTCCTGATCATTGCACATGTTGCCCTACTGTCGGTCTGGGGAGGGTGTAAACTACCACATGCTGCCCTACTGTCGGTCTGGGGAGGGTGTAGACTACCACATGCTGCCCTACTGTCGGTCTGGGGAGGGTGTAGACTACCACATGCTGCCCTACTGTCGGTCTGGGGAGGGTGTAGACTACCACATGCTGCCCTACTGTCGGTCTGGGGAGGGTGTAAACTACCACATGCTGCCCTACTGTCGGTCTGGGGAGGGTGTAGACTACCACATGCTGCCCTACTGTCGGTCTGGGGAGGGTGTAGACTACCACATGCTGCCCTACTGTCGGTCTGGGGAGGGTGTAGACTACCACATGCTGCCCTACTGTCGGTCTTGAGAGGGTGTAGACTACCACATGCTGCCCCACTGTCGGTCTTGAAAGGGTGTAGACTACCACATGCTGCCCCACTGTCGGTCTTGAGAGGGTGTAGACTACCACATGCTGCCCTACTGTCGGTCTTGAGAGGGTGTAGACTACCACATGCTGCCCTACTGTCGGTCTTGAGAGGGTGTAGACTACCACATGCTGCCCCACTGTCGGTCTTCAGAGGGTGTAGACTACCACACGCTGCCCTACTGTCGGTCTTGAGAGGGTGTAGACTACCACATGCTGCCCTACTGTCGGTCTTGAGAGGGTGTAGACTACCACATGCTGCCCTACTGTCGGTCTGGGGAGGGTGTAGACTACCACATGCTGCCCTACTGTCGGTCTTGAGAGGGTGTAGACTACCACATGCTGCCCTACTGTCGGTCTTGAGAGGGTGTAGACTATCACATGCCTCCTCCGATACAGCGAGGAGTTTCACTGGGAGAACATAACACGTGCAGAGGTTCATGCTATCTCCCCCAGATCCCCTCCCTGCTGCTCCCGACCGACCAGTGAGAGTCGCTGTTGCAGCGACCAGGACTCATATCCCACTGGCTTCCCACCCGCGAACACTGACAATTGTGTTCATAGGGACGACTGACCAAGCCGAAGGTACCGCTGACAGGCAGCCATGTTGGAAGAAAGATAATTACACAAACATTCCGTGCAAGGCCTCCATTGATAGAAATTTGATAAAAATCCCAATATGGAGGTCTAAGCACTCGCCTACCACCGCAGAGACTTTGGGTTTGATTCCTCCTATAACCATTGGTAACCACTTTCAAAAGAGAATGCATAATTTCTGTGCAGCGGTAGAGTAGGTCAAACTGGAAAAGTACAACAATACTGTCTTAGCCCGTTTACAAGATCCAGTAATAAGACACCAAATGATTATGTTTTTTTTTATATTTTTCTCATATCAATACATACAGCAACCATTGTTTATTCCGTTGCCATGTACAAATCAGCGGTTCCTATGTTACACGCAGCCATGCTGGAAGAAAGATCTACACAAACATTCCGTGCAAGGCCTCAATTGTTCAGCTCTAGCTCGTGTTGGAAATAACTACTGCACATGGAGTTCCATTTAAGAATGTTAGACGCAAGGATATAGTCTGATCTTCAGGTCGACGCAGTCTTGTCCTATTGTGTTTGATAGCCTTCATTTATTGTACCGCGGTAGCTTGTGTGGTAAAGGCAGGCAAGCCTTGCTTCAAGCAATCAATAAATCAGTATCCCTCCCTTGAAAGTTCTGTGTTTTGCCAAAGCGTGTTGTGACTGTAAAAGAGGTTGCAAACCAATTCTGTAGTCCTGAGCATACCGAGTAACTCTGGCTAATCATTGACTCGCAGAAGTTGTGACTTGGGAGTGGGGACTCTTAAAGCAACACACAGGTGAATATTGTTCCTTCACAAAAAAGAAGGGTGGGGAACCAAGAAGGGCTTGTAGGTTTTGACCAACTTTAGAAAGACTGACTGACTCTGACTGGTTGGTTGGTTGGTTGGCTGGTTGGTTGGTTGGTTGGTTGGTTGGTTGGTTAGTTTACTGACTTTTGGCAGTATTATCATTTCATTATAATTTCTCAGTCCTCGCTCCACAATGGACAGCTGAAACCCAGACAATTTTCCACTGTATAATAAAAAGATACCTCTTACTTACTGGCTTTTTGCTATTATGTGCCCTAATATTATGCTACTATTCGTATACTACTAGCTATCTTTCTTGTTATGTTGTTCACAATCTGTAAGTCGCTTTGGATAAAAGCGTCAGCTAAATGACTAAATTGTAAATCATTGGTTTGGTTTTGGAACTAGATAAGAGATCAAGAGGTTTAGTGTGACACAGAGTTTATGCTCAAAGTTGTTTTTCTGCAACTGTCAAATCTCATAATTCCCATAGCAAAAGCTTCCAAATGCTCTATGATCTAAGATCAAACTCCAGCCAGTGGGCCTTAGGGATGGGTACCAAATCCGGTACTTTTAAGGGTATCGACCGAATCACGTTGGTACTACCGAGTACCGATTCATATGAGATCCACCGGTGCCACATTTCGGTAAAGATTTTTTATATATATATATATAATATATATATATATATATATATATATTTAGTTTTTTTAAGTCCGATGACGTCAATGTTTAGTTTACCGCAAAACGAAACCTATGTGCCACACGTTCACGTCAGCGTTCACGCGCACAATACACGCTTACCTAGGATTTGACTTGATTCGACAACAAAGCAGTCGGGGCAATGGCAAGCCGAAAACGGTCGCAAGTGTGGTTACACTTCACAAAGCTAGATGCAGACAACGCTCGCTGCAATATTATATATTATATATATATTAACAAATTGTTCTAAATAAATAATAATAATGATAAAAAATTATTATAAAGTTTGGACATTTTTACAACTGAGGTAGGTAGATTACATTTTTAGAGACTAAAGTACCGAAAAAGGTACCGTTGGGTACCGGTATCGATTCACAGGTACCAGTACCGGTACTGGTATCGGTTCAAATGTGAATGGTACCCAACCCTAGTGGGCTTGCACAGTAACTAATGAATGAAGCCATGGGTGATTTGCTACTCTTCTGAAAACACCATTCTATCCATCGCTCCATCCATCCGTCTGTCCGTCCATTCATCCATCCTGTAGTCAACTCATGTATCCTAAAACGTCAACCAATAACTCAGTTAGCAAGCCAGCCTGCCTGCCAGCCAGCCAGCCAGCCAGCCAGCCAGTCAGTCATTGAGCCATCCATCCGGTCAAACCCTGACACCAGAGAAGGTTGTGCTGGTAGGAGCTTAGTGGGAGCGGAGTGTCCAACACTCCTACCCCCCTGCTTAATCCAGTCAGCCACAAATCTGCCACAAGTATGACGATTAACCCCTTTCCCCTCGGGGAGAAATCCTAGGAAAACACACAAGGATTAGTCGAGGCAAAGGTCACCATTACGACAGGCTAGTTTCACACTCTAGATTCATTCAGCAGTGCTGGACAACCAAAAACATCACCACTGGAGAAAATGTGGAGTTCAACTATTCACTTTCCACTAGTTTGACTAGAACGTACATGTTTAAGGAGGAAAGGACAGTGTTTCTCTGATATTTTCATGGACAGACTCGTAGCTGCTTTACTGGTTGAAGAAATACTGCAGTGTAAGTCGTTTATAAACTGTACACTAGTACGGTATGTCGGCAGCATAATCTCTCTCGGTGGTCTCATGGGTTTCTACACAACACTACGTCTGACAGGCAGGCAGGCAGGCAGTAGTAGCTGGCGGAATAGCTACACTAGGAACTAACAGACTATTTATTCCCTGGCTTGAGGAGACGCTTAGACGGTAAACTAGTAGCTACTGGGACCATCAAGTCTTAATGCAAAGAAAAATATTGTAACCTTACTGTATATACTGCAGTGTTATTGACCATATTTCTTGTAATGTATAATATAACTGATAGGGCATACAGACCTTCATCTGCGCCTCTGATTACACTGGTAAATGGTGCATTTATATAGCACTTTTATCGAAAGCGCTTTACAATTTTGTTCCTCACATTCACCCATACATTCACACAGACAGTGGAGGCGACCATGGCAGGTGCCATCCTGCTCATCGGGAGCAATTAGGCTTAAAAGTGTCTTGCTCAGGGACACTTCGACACGCTGCCCGGGAGGAGCGGGAATTGAACCGGGAACCTTCCAATTACCAGACGACCGCTCTACTTCCTAAGCCACTGCTTACTTGCTTATATTCAGAGTTAATTATATAGTTTACATTGCTTATTCTACTTTTACATTTACATTTTACATTTAGTCATTTAGCTGACGCTTTTATCCAAAGCGACTTACAAGTTCTGTACGACTTTTCTACTGTACTATAATTGTATTGCCTATATTTATGTCTTCTACTATTACCCTGCCCATACCTGTAACCCCCCCCCCCCCTCCCCCATGCTGCTATGATGCCTGAATATTGAAGGGGTTCAATAAAGGAATATCTTATCTTGTCTTAACGTTCAGTATGTGAAGAAATGCCACACATCGGGCGGCTGGGTAGCGTAGAGGTCTAAAGCACTCGCCTACCACCGCAGAGACTCTGGGTTTGAATCCAGCTGTCAGCGGTACCTCCGGCTTGATCAGTCGTCCCTACGAACACAATTGCCAGTGTTCGCGGGTGGGAAGCCGGTGGGATATGAGTCCTGGTCGTTGCCAAACAGCGACTCCTACTGGTCGGTCATTGAGCAGGGAGGGGATCTGGGGGGAGATAGCATGAACCTCCGCATGCGCTATGTTCTCCCAGTGAGACTCCTTGCTGTCAGGTGAGAAGAAGCGGCTGGCGACTCCACATGTATCGGAGGAGGCACGTGGTAGTTCTACACACCCTTCCCAGACCGACAGTAGGGCAGAAGTTACACAATATTTGGGGGGGTTCAGATTTTCCTTTAGCCGGTGGGGAAAATAGCAATAACACTGCATCAGACTGAAATGTGAGACAAACACGTTGGTTGTAATTACATTCTTGGTTTTAAATGTGTTTATTAATGTAGACTGCCTATGATAATGTACATTCACGTTGCCCCTATAAGGCATGCCTACGATGCTTCACCATCCCAAGCTAACTAAACGCTCTCACTTCCTGCCTGGCAACTGGCTCAGGAGAAGAGGAGAGCGCCCGATCGTGTTCACCAGATTGAGTTGTCTTGTCTCTTCACCGCCTGGCTCCCAAATGGATGGGAGCAGAATATCAGTCATAAGTCATAGGCTGGAGGGTGGGTTACAGAGCGAGAGAGAGAGGGGGGGGGGGAGAGAGAGAGAAAGAATGGGTGGAGAGGGAGGAATAAGAGAGACAGAGTGGGGAGAGGAGGGGAGGATGAAGCAGAGTAGAGGACAGGAGAGGAAGGAAGGAGAGAGGGGGGGATGAGAGAGAGAGAGAGAGAGAGAAGGGGGAGGAGAATCTAGGACTATAGAGACATGACATGAGATGTACAAGAGTGGAGCTGAGCTTTGTACCAGCAGTATTATATAGCTGGTCTCTGTGGGGAATCACTGGTTCCAATGGCTGAGCTCTGAGCACACAGTACACCACAACCGCCAGCGCAGGTCCACCACACAGTACGGGCCCAAGGTAATTAAACTGAAGGAGCTTTTGTCAACCTTTGATATGTATCCCATGAATCTTTGCCGTTTTTGGCAGCTCATCTAAGTGTTTTTTTTTTTTTTGTTGTTTTTTCCTTTTCAAAATGCTCTACAACAGCTTAAAGCAGAATGTAAAATATCCAATACTGTTATCTTTTCCTTGCACGAGGCTTGTGAATGAATTTCCAATAATGCCTTTTCTGTGCATATGGCTCTTGGATGGACTCCAATAACATTGCCTTTGTCTCCGAGAGTTGTTTCGATGGAAAGCCTCAGACGCACCCATCACCACGAGAAACCCACCCCACTTGCAACTTCGCCAGCTACGCATCTCTCCATAAAAGCCGGGGGTAAAGGCTCGTTTACCGTGGGAAGCAGCATCTACTACTACTACTACACGGGACCGGAATCGAGTTTTAAATGAATTAGGAATCAATGAGCCTGGCGTGGAACATCCAACAAGAAGTATAATGCTGTACAATCCTAACCGCTGTGACGAACACCGGCCAGCTTTCTGACACGGTGCGTTGTCGGACTCTATTTCACCACCGTCAGGGCGTTTGAAGCAGCTCAGAGAGGCAACACGTAACCACCTTCTTACTTTCTAAAAACGCCTAACATTTCCATCGTTAATCTCCCAGATCACACGATCCCGATTGTCCTGGATTTTGTTTACAGTAGAAATCATCCGCGCGATTGTGCCGTTGCCCCAATCAGTTTCTCGTACGGGCCGGGGTGCTACAGTGCAGATCCCCCCAGGCAGCCGTAATTGAACCCCGAGCGCGGGGTAATCTACATACAAAGGAGTGAATGCGCGGACGCGGAGCTAGAGTTTAGTGTTTTTGTTGTTGTTGATTCATCTACAGTGTATAGATTTCACATCAAAAGACAACAAGTGTGAGGCAACTTACTGTTGGCTTTTAATTACATCTCTTGTGTACGTCGTACATACAGGTATTATAACCTGTGTACGTACTGTACATGGATGGAGGTAAAGAGGCGGAGCAGCGACCGGAAGGGGATCTTGTAAACAAGTGAATCAGAATCAGATTAGGACATAAACCATCAAGTGTTTTAGAGCCTTATTAGCAGATTATTGGCCTCAAAGATTTCACGTTTACTAACCCGATAGGGAATGTGCACATATATATCCCAGCAGAAATCAGAGTTTCCCCACACTTACCATCATACTATGTAAACAGACATGTAAGGCAGAGCGCATTGCACTGATAATGCTCAACCATTTCACTACCACACTACCAAATGGTTAACCCTTTCACTGCGACAATACAGAAGGTTAGCCCTTTCACTGCCACACGACAAAGGGTTAACCCTTTCACTACCGCACTACAGAAGGTTAACCCTTTCACTACCAAATGGCTAACCCGTTCACTGCGACACTACAGAAGGTTAACCCTTTCACTGTCACACGACAAAGGGTTAACCCTAGTGAAAGGTTAACATTCTGTAGTGTGGTAGTTAAAGGGTTAAGTTATGGATTTGATACCCGCTGAGACCGTCCACACTGTATGCACTCATGGTACAGTGAGATGCTTTGCTTAAAGGCAGCCACAATATCAGAAATGTGCTCTCAAACTAGACATAATGCTGCTGATGGCTGACAGCAGAGTATCCCCTCGAAATGCCCCCGAATCCTCAATGACCATTGCAATGGTTTTGGGGGTCACCTAAATGAATACCAGGGTTCTTCCTCTATAGGGCTCATGAATGAACACAGCAAATTAATAAAGAAATATATATTTTTTTATCTACTTTTTCTCCCATTTTAAATTTTTCTCCCATCCCAATTTCATATCGTCCAATTCTACCCTCCCCTGTCTCGAACGTTGTTAGGCCATGCCTCCCACTGGTCGGCTGCAGTGAGGACGAAGCCTTACATCACGTGTCCCCTCTGGTACACGAGGAGGCAGCCGTCGCATCTTTTCACCTGCACAGCGCGATCTCTCAGCGGCGAGGAGTAACGCGTGGGAGGGACACGCCGCCCCCGTTGCTTCCTGATTCTGCTGCGCAGGCGCACCAACCGACCTGTAGGAGTCGCTGTCCACAACGTCCGATCCCCACCCCACCAGCTTTCCACCCCTAACACTGCCAATTGTATTAGTATGAACGACCAGCCAAGCTGGTAGCAATGCCGAGAGCTGGGCTCAAACCCAGCATCTCCTGCATTAGTGGCGAGCGCCTTGCCCACTGCGCCACTTAGCCGCCCTTAATAAAGAAATATTAAAATAAAAGCTATTCCAGTTATTGCGTTGTTCGCCCGCCCAGGATCTGGTGTGGAAGGATGCATGGTGGCCGGGGTGAATCCATAACATCCCTGACACTAATGTTTTTGGGTGTATAATTAGCGTCACAGCAGGGAAGGTGAGCTGAAGGTGGTCTTTTTGTATGTCGTCATCGTTTAACACGCAGGCCAGTCAAGACCCAAAATAGCTGACAGTCCGCTTGTTTGATGTGAAATCCATAAGACTCCACAGATTAGTCAACAGGGAAATAAATAAAACACCAATTTCTGATCGCTGTCACAATAAAGCTTTTAAATGGGACTGCATTTTATTATATATAGCACTTTTATCCAAAAGTGCTTTACAACTCACTCACATTCACCCCCATTCACTCACACATTCACCCCCATTCACTCACACATTCACACGCGGCGAGTCACGTGCTCAAGGACACGTCTTCGACACACGCTGCCGGGTGCTGATTATTACCAGACGACCGCTCTACCTCCTGAGCCACTGTCACCCCCCCCCAACTATATATTTAAAGGGGAACTATCTTATAAATGGCCTTTTTGAGTGTTTAGCATTGTTTCCTAGCTATGTGAACTTATATTAATATGATCTATGTCTCAAAATTCTCATATTGGCGCATTCTTCCAATTCTCCTCTCACAATATTCACCCTCACTGAACTGAGTCATTTGAAAATGTGCCCTATATGTGATGTCAGAGAGACACCGCTGGATGTTAATGTTCAGGCGGGGCCGACGCTGCGCAGTGGTTTAGGAGCCCAGGCTCAAAACAGCTCGAGATCTTGAGGTAGAAAAATGCTGTTTTTGAGGACTTGATTAGAAATACAAAACAATGAATAAAAAATATATATATATTACAGAGGTGTTCCATAGACTCACAGGAATTGTGTAAAAGTGCCCAAATAGTGAAAGAAATAGTAAAATAGTTCCCCTTTAACTATATATTACTAAATCTTTTATAATTGACCGTGTTTCATATTTTCCCAGAAGCCGCTCAGTGCTGCAGCATTGTCTCCTCAGGAATGAGAAGTAGAACCTAGACGCACGTCGCATCTGTCAACTTCTCAAAAGACAATTCAACAAAGGCCATATAAAATAGAGTGAAGGGCATAACACATCTCTGGCACAGAGGCGCCACGGGTAAATCTTGACAGCCTGATTGTTGAGCGGAGATTGGAGGAATTCTAACACCCAGTGTGTTAGGATTGAATGGAGTTCTGGGGTGTAACACAGTGTGAAAGGCTACACTGTATATTACAGAAGAAGACATCCATGAGGTGAGACTGGGAGAAATACAGTGTGGCTTTTAGACCTTGACTAAAGAAAAAGAAAAACAAGGGAGAGATGAGCAATTATTATTACAAGATTACTAGGGGCAGAGAGAGAGAGGGGGGGGGGGAATCTAGAGATAAAGAGACCATGTACCAGATACGTGGAGAGAGATAGACACCCACCCAGAGAGAGACTCCCGAGAAAGAGATCCACTGGATCAACAGAAAGAGATTGGTAGACAGATCCAACCCAAGCATAGATAGATGTTCAGAGCAAAGAGAGACCCACCCAGAGAGAGAGAGAGAGAGAGAGAGAAAGAGAGAAAGAGAGAGAGAGACCCAACCCACCCAGAGACATATCTATTCAAACCTGAGACCAACCCATATAGAGAGAGAGAGAGAGAGAGAGAGAGAGAGAGAGAGAGAGAGAGAGAGAGGAAGAGAAAGAGAAAGAGAAAAGGAGAGAAAGAGATAGAGACCCAACCCACCTAGAGACAGATCTATTCAATCCTGAGACCAGCCCAGAGAGAGAGAGAGAGGAGAAAGAGAGAGAGAGAGAGAGAGAGAGAGAGAGAGAGAGAGAGAGAGAGAGAGAGAGAGAGACCCAACCCACCCAGAGACATATCTATTCAAACCTGAGACCAACCCATATAGAGAGAGAGAGAGAGAGGAAGAGAAAGAGAAAGAGAAAAGGAGAGAAAGAGATAGAGACCCAACCCACCTAGAGACAGATCTATTCAATCCTGAGACCAACCCAGAGAGAGAGAGAGGAGAAAAGAGAGAGAGAAAGAGGATGAGGAGAGGAAGGGATTACCAGACCAGGCACTGTCCCTCCCTCCCTCCCTCCCTCCCTCCCTCCCTCCCTCCCTCCCTCCCTCCCTCCCTCCCTCCCTCTCTCCCTCTCTCCCTCCCTCCCTCCCTCCCTCCCTCTCTACCCCTCCAGCTGAGCGCCTGGTCAGGTCAGGAGAAGTGATTTTATTTAGGAGCGAAGCAGAGATAAGGCCCCAACTTAAAGACTTGATCCTGGTGGAGGCTCTTCTCCCCTCTCCCCTGGCAGAAGGCGGGAGGAGGAGGGGGGGGGGGATAAAGATAAAGAGGCACTTTAAAGACCTTAACCCTTGTTTAGATGCTGTGGAAACTAGCAGTCTGCAATCCCAAAGGAACTTAGCATTGATGTAGTCGCTGAAGCCTATAGAAGCACAATTGAAAGGAGATGACAATGGTTGCTATGTATCCCACAATTATTTCCATTAGGAAGTATTCCTTTAGTATTAAGTATGTTGTAAAATTATGCAATATTTATTTCTGGCTTGTGAGGGCTAGTGATTCTACATGGAATCAAAAACACAGCTGGAATTAATGTGTCTTTTTTTTCTCCACACACCGTGGTTGCAATCCGCAACACCGGACCTCGTCATAATTTTCACCTAAAAAGTTGTTTACCTTAGCGTTAACCTCAGTGGAGACCTCATGCCCAACCCTAACCTGAAAAAGTAAAAAATAATATATATATATTTTAGTGATCATCAAAGTATTCTGCAACCAAAGTGTGAGAAAAAAATTATGTGAATGAATGGGAGTCAATTAGCCTGACACAGAAAATGAGAGATCACCATAGCTTTAAAGGTTTATATTGCAACGGTTAAAGCAATAACGTGTATGACTTTTGATCAATGATTTAGATTTTTTCTTTTTCAGTTTGAATTTTGCTCAATAACATATTTTTTTTATCCACTTTTTCTCCCATTTTCTATATTTTCTCCCATCCCAATTTCGTATCATCCAATTCAACCCTCCCCTGTCACGAACGCTGTTTCTTGCCTCCCACAAGCCGGCTGCAATGTGGACTAAGTCATACATAGCACAAGTCCCCTCCGGTACTTGAGGTAACAGCAGTCGCATCTTTTCACCTGCGCAGCTCGATCTCTCAGTGGCGAGGAGTAACGCGTGGGAGGCTCACGCTGCCCCCGACACTTCCTGATTCTACTGCGCAGGCGCACCAACCGACCTGTAGGAGTCGCTGTCCACAACGCCCGATCCCCACCCATCAGTTTCCCACCCCCTAATACGGCCAATGTGTATTAGTACGGACGACCAGCTAAACTGAAAGCAATGAGGAGCGCTGGGCTTGAACAGGCAAGCCCAGCGTCTCCGTTATTCGTGGCGAGCGCCTTGCCCACTACGCCACATAGCCGCCCCCTCAATAACATATCTTAACTAAGTTGACTCACAGTCTACTATGATGAGCAGGTTTTATTGGTCATTGATCGTAAATTTTTGAAGTATTCCACAACCAAGGGAGTCAATTAGCATGACACAGAAAATGTAACTTGAGAAGAGTTCACGCACTAAACCTGCTCAGACTTGGACCATAGTAGACATCAAAAAGGAAGGTACTGGGGGGCGGCTAGGTGGTGCAGTGGGAAAGGCGCTCACCACCAATGCAGGAGACGCTGGGTTCGAGCCCAGCTCTCCGCATTGCTATCAGCTTGGCTGGTCGTTCATACTAATACAATTGGCAGTATTAGGGGGTGGGAAGCTGATGGGTGGGGATCGGACGTTGTGGACAGCGACTCCTACAGGTCGGTTGGTGCGCCTGCGCAGCAGAATCAGGAAGCGACGGGGGTGGCGTGCCCTCCAAACGCTGACCCCCGACGCTGAGAGATCGCGCTGTGCAGGTGAAAAGATGCGACGGCTGCCTCCTCGAGTGCCGGAGGAGACGCGTGCTGTAAGGCTTCGTCCACATTGCAGCCGGCTTGTGGGAGGCATGGCCTAACAACGTTCGAGACAGGGGAGGGTAGAATTGGACGATACGAAATTGGGATGGGAGAAAAATAGAAAATGGGAGAAAAAAGTAGATAAAAAAAATAAATAAAAGGAAGGTACTGGAGCTCACAGATCATCTTTAGAAGGATTTGAATAGGGTACAAAAAACTAACGTTTTCAACACAACATCGTCTTCTTCAGAGTTACGAGAGACCGAAACTGTAACGTCAAAATGTAAAAACTAGTTTGCTTCAGTTCATTTAAAAAATAAATATCCACAGCGACTGTGACGATTGATTATAGTCTCCCATAGCAACCAATCACACTGGTCCCCAGAGGTGGTAATAATAATAATAACAATAACGATAACGATAACGATAACGATAACGATAACGATAACGATAACGATAACGATAACGATAACGATAACGATAATGATAATGATAATGATAATGATAATGATAATAATAATAATAATAATAATAATAATAATAATAATAAGAGGATGGGTCAGTGTTGTCATAGAAGTGCTTGAAAATTGTTTCCCCGTCACCACTGGGATACAGAACGCATTGAAAGAAGTAGCCTGGTCTCCCAAGTAGGGCTGGGTATTGAAATTCCATACTTTTATGGTATTGATCGAATTGCTTCAATACTACAGAGTATCGAAAAATGCTGTGGTATAAAAAAATTTGGTATCGAATGACATGTCATTCAATACCAAATGTCGATACCCAAGTAGTTAATCTGGTCAGTGTCAGTGAGCCGTTAACCCTTTCACTGCCACACGACAGCCGGTTAACCTTTTCACTGTGACAATACAGAAGGTTAGCCCTTTACTATCACACAACCGACGGCGATGCTCCATCATTAGCATCATTAGCTCCGCAAATGCGGAGCTAATGATGCTAATGATGGAGCATCGCCGTCGGTTGTGTGATAGTAAAGGGCTAACCTTCTGTCGTGTGGCAGTGAAAGGGTTAAGCATGTTTGTTCCAAGATATAACATCACTTCTGTTCAGCCACAATCCAAAACCATATCCAAAATGTAACAAAGCATCCGATTGGCTCACACAACACACGCAGCAACGCACAGTAAGTAAAGCAAAGTAAGACATCGTTTTGGTATCGGTATCGAATCCCAGGTTGTTATTATTGCCACCGGTATCTAACATTAATGAAACTATAGTTTGCTACAGTTCGGTTCATTTAAAAAAAATTATATCAACAGCAACCGTGACGATTGATTTGTCTCCCATAGCAACCAATCACACTGGTCCCCAGGTGTGGTAATAATAATAATAATAATAATAATAATAATAATAATAATAATAATAATAATAATAATAATAATAATAATAATAATAATAATAATAATAATAATAATAATAATAATAATAATAATAATAATAAGAGGATGGGTCACTTGGGTCAGTGTTGTCATAGAAATGCTTGAAAATAGTTTCCCTGTCACCACTATAGGAGACAGAACGCATTGAAAGAAGTAGCGTTGTCTCCCATTGATTGATTGATTGATTGAAAACTTTATTAACAGATTGCAGAATGGGTACAGTACAGTACAGCTCAACATACAATTGTTAAGGGGATGCAGACCAGAGAAAGACTTTCGTCTTGTTTACATCAGGGTCCCCCATTTTCAATTCATCAGGACATATATGACATACACGACACAGATAGACAGTACTGCTACATCTATACATTTATGACATACCAGATTTGCAAATACAGTACTGTTTGTGATACAAAAAGAGTCCAGAAAAGAGAGTATATACATTTTGACGTAGAAACTGTACATTAGCCAAGTAGGGCTAACGTTTCAACACAACGTTGTCTTCTTCAGAGTGATCAGAGGTTGCTGTGATTCAATTATAACTGTATCATATGAAAATATCCAGTAAGTTAGACCCAGTGTGGGTCCTGGAATAGTAACTCACAGTCTACTATGAGCATGTTTTATTGGCCAGTGTAGCAGCAGTGCAGAGATATTCCATTCCAAAATGTCACAGAGAGGCTTTCCCTTCTGACCATGCAGAGAAGCTCAATGGTCATTTGTTTGATAATGATAATATAATAATGCAATTTGCAGGCATTTCTAGGACAACACTGACCCATCCTCTTATTATTATTATTATTATTATTATTATTATTATTATTACCACACCTGGGGACCAGTGTGATTGGTTGCTATGGCAGACAAATCAATCGTCACAGTTGCTGTTGATATTTATTTTTTAAATGAACTGAACTGTAGCAAACTAGTTTAATTGATACCGGTGCCAATAACAAACGAAGGGTGAGCCCAACTTTAGAATGGAACTATCTCTGCACTGCTGCTACACTGGTCAATACAACTCCCTCCTTAAGCTAGACTGTGAGTCAGCGTGTCCGCGGTAAGATGTGTTTTCAGAGTAAAATGCAAACCAAACAATATTACACATTGTGTAGCTTTAACTATGACTACACATTTACAATCTAAGACCACAGGAAATTAGTTGGGCCAATACCTTATATATATATATATATATATCTTGTTGTCAAGTTCACATGCGCACATCTTTAAATATTTTACACGATTTCATGTGTGTAACTATACTACCGTAAATAGTAAGCTCATAGTTAAGTTAATATAACGGTGAATTGAAAATGGGGGACCCTGATGTAAACAAGACAAACGTCTTTCTCTGGTCTGCATCCCCTTAACAATTGTGTGTATTGAGCCGTACTGTATTGTACCCATTCTGCAATCTGTTAAATAAAGTTTTCATTCATTCATTCATTCATTCATTCATTCATTCATTCATTCATTCATTCGGTATAAGAATTTTCAAAACAACCATCGACAAAACTATAGTTGCCTTGGAATATAACTGTATGAATTAGCCTTTAACTTGCCTATATAGTCGAGTTCGGCAGTTGCGGGTCTTGCATGAATGCCGTTTTCATTTTGTATTATTTACAAGAGTAATTATAGCCACTATTTGCGAACACAAGAATCCAATCCAATCCAATCCAACTTTATTTATAAAGAGCTTTGATAACAGCCACAAGGGGCACACAGTGCTGTACACAGAGGGAGCATATTAAAAAACTATAATCAGCACAAAAAAATAGATAAAAGAACAAGAGGGGGAAAAAAGGTAAACATAAGCAGCAATACAAATGTAAATAGATCAGAGTACTTAAAAATATTTAAAAAGCTAAAAAATATTTCAAAGCAAAAGAAAGCAGTGAAGTAGTGACAGTTGGCCCCCTCCCTCCTTCATACGATGGGGGGGGGGGGGGGGCTACAGTAGGCTATCAATGCAGAGGGGCACGCGCCAGCAGCAATTGTTCCCACTGTGCGTGTACGGCGGCGCGCGGGTGCTTGGTCATTCCGCATCACCCCCCCCCCCCCCCCCCCCCCAGCACCCCTGCCCACCCCCCTCCCCACCCACCCACATACACACACGCGCGCGCGCACGGAGAGACACAGAGAACAATGTGACAGCAGAGAAGAGGCGCACTGGCCTACTGCACTCTGCATTACACACACACACACACACACACACACACACACACACACACACACACACACACACACCAACACTTGCATGAATAATAATAATAATAACGTGATGCAGGACAAAACGGGCTACTATAATGTCACAACAAGAGGCCATTGAACGCAAATGCACTAAAATAATTCCTAAAAACAAACCTGCGCCTTTTAATGAGTGTGTGTGTGTGTGTGTGTGTGACGTGTGTGTGTGTGTGTGTGTGTGTGTGTGTGTGTGTGTGTGTGTGTGTGTGTGTGTGGCACTGATTGCCAATTCGACCGGCAATAAACGCATAGCATATCTATATGTATACAGTGGCACATAGGCTACTGTGTATATCCCCCTGGCATTTAACATGGACTGTTGTTAGTTAGCCATATATAGGCTATAATACTGGGGAGACACACATGACAACATAATAATAACTTATTATGATGAAGGGTGGTGTCGCGCTATGCCGTACATACGAATTCAGAGAGAGAGAGAGAAGTGAAATATTCTTCACTATAATAACGCGTGCAATGTTTGTCGTATCAATTTGAATCGATAATTATTCAATCGGAATCGATAAGGCTATACTGACTGCTGCGCCCAATATACTGTATACACGCCGGGAAATCTATGATGAGGAGAATCTAGTTTATTATTATTATTATAACACATGGCTTTCTCTCTCTCTCTCCGTCTCTCTCTCTCTCTATCTGCGTTCACGTCAGTGTGATCGAATACCGAGCACCAGCACGCTCAACAATAAACATAATAATAATAACCCTTTCCTGTACTGTCTGTTTGTAAAGAATTTAAAAAAAATGATAAAAAGCGCACCTTACCTTCTCTTCTACAATGTGTCAGCATGAATGTCGACCGCCGCGCCTCCGCTTCCAAATAGATAACCTCGGATTCTTTTCTGCTGTTTAATTCGTTTGATTTTGTATTTATTATTTTACTTTATTTACTTATTATTTCTAAAAAAAAAAAAAGGACAATAATCTCCTGCTATGGGAGCCGGGAGAGCTGCGCAGCACGGCAGGACCCTCAAGATCCTCTCTGGCAACCAGCCCCAAGGACGGGGGCGGGGCCAGGGGGGCTGTCGTCACAGAGAGGGGGAGAGGGAGAGAGGGAGAGGGAGAGAGACCATAACTATGTTGTATAGCTACCGTTAGTCCACCAAATCCATTTAAAACATGGGATAGGCCGGCTTTAGCAGCCCTTGCTAGGCTACCACCACCCATCACCATCACCCATCCTCCCCCCTAGCCCTCTCCTCTCTCTCTCTCTCTCGCTCTCACACACACACCCTCTGTTACCGCTCATCACAGCAGTTTATGACATTCAATAGCGATTCCATTTTCCAAGATCCTGAATTGTAATTTAGCTAGGTTTTAATTGACCGGAAAAATTGATCCGATATACACAGTCAGATGTGTGGGTGTTGTGTAAAAGGAATGGAGCAACACAATTTCTGGAAGCATAATGGCAGCATGCAGGCTGAAAATGAATAAAACCACGAAAACTATACATACAACGAAACATAGCCTCAAGTAATCCAGATTGACTGATACATACAGTAGTGAATAACTACCTTGTCTTTCAAACTCAATCTAAGCAAAGATGATCTGTAATTTACTTGACGAGATCAATTTTGGTTGATTTTTGGTTTTCATTGGAAAAAAGTTATTTGCTTGTTTACATTTGGATTACAGTTTGCTCCTTTAAACACTGATGGATTAAGAGAAATAAATCTGTTCTTAACTCATAGGCTAATGTATTTATGATGAACTTGCACGAGACAAGCAATCACTGTATTCCACTGCTTTTATTTACTTTTTTGTTTCCATGGCTTTTAAAATGGATTCAATATATTCCAAATTATATGCATAGGAATTTAGGAAAGTATTTCTACATCCACGTGTGCCTGTAGTCCATCAAATGCCACTGCTGCTTCTGCCGTGTGTGTGCGTGTGTGCATGTGTCGTGTGCGTGTGTGCATGTGTGCGTGCGCGTGCGGTGTGTGTGTGTGTGTGTGTGTGTGTGTGAGAATGCGTGTGTGAGAGAATGCGTGTGTGTGAGAATGCGTGTGTGTGAGCAAGCAAGTAAAGGAGAGAGAAACAGAGAAAGGAGAGTGAATAGAAAATGTGTGTATACGTGTGTATATGTGCGTGTGCGTGTGTGTGTGTGTGTGTGTGTGTGTGTGTGTGTGTGTATGCTGCTGGAGTGTGTGTCACTTCTTACCGACACATTCACGTGACAAACCTGCCACCTACAGTTAAGAGATGGAACTGCAGTCTAATAAGGCATGCATACCCAGGCTCACCTCAGTACAAAGTACTGTGGGAAGGCAACTGTCATCAGTACTGATAAGCCTGCTTATTGCTCTCTGTAAGCTGCAGTGCTTCTTCTCACGCTGAATAGATGGGCTTGGTGCCTTAAAGCATAGGGCTGGGCGACACAGAAGAAATTAAAATCACCATAATCATGAGGATTTCTTTTCAATATGCGTAATGATTTCTGCTTGCATGATGACGATGATGATGATGATGAGACGACAATGAGTCAGTATTTCTTTATTTTATTTTTTTTATCCACTTTTTCTCCCATTTTTCTATATTTTCTCCCATCCCAATTTCGTATCATCCAATTCAACCCTCCCCTGTGACGAACGCTGTTTCTTGCCTCCCACAAGCCGGCTGCAATGTGGACTAAGTCATACATAGCACAAGTCCCCTCCGGTACTTGAGGTAACAGCAGTCGCATCTTTTCACCTGCGCAGCTCGATCTCTCAGTGTCGAGGAGTAACGCGTGGGAGGCTCACGCTGCCCCCGACACTTCCTGATTCTACTGCGCAGGCGCACCAACCGACCTGTAGGAGTCGCTTGTTCACAACGCCCGATCCCCACCCTTCAGTTTCCCTCCCCGTAATACGGCCAATGTGTATTACTGCGAACGACCAGCTAAACTGAAAACAATGTGGAGAGCTGGATTCGAACACGCGAATCCTAGCGTCTCCACACTGGTGGCGAGTGCCTTGCCCACTACACCACCTAGCCGCCCCTTCAGTATTTCTTTCTTATCATCAACAGAATTGTGTACCATGATATCACAATTACATAACGATACGACCCCACCGAAAGACGATAAATGATAATACTGAATTATTGCCAACCCCTTGCGTTGAGCATAGTTTTTCAAAGACTGGACCCAAAGCTGGTTCACACAAAGATTAACGCGGCATCCCCAATTTATTCTAAAGAAATTGGCCCATATAAAGCTAGCTGTGGTGACACTGCAGACTAGACGCTTACAAACGGGGTACATTTTGGTTGACCGTCTCCAAATGATTCATTAGATTTCATTAAAAAAAAGTCTTATTTTAAAAATGTGAAAAAGAAAACCATTTTGGCCTACAAAGGAGCGCTGATTGTTTTTTTTCCCTTTTGTTAAGATTCAGAAAACAGACTTGTATCTTGAGCACACTCAAACCTGAGTACACCTATATTTCCATCACTGCCAGAGAGCGCAAGAGAGAGAGAGAGAAAGAGAGAGAGAGAGGAGAAACAGTAAATGAGAGGGGAGGGGATGACAAATCACAAGCTCTGCAGTCCCATGCCTCCCTACGCTCAGAGAGAGAGAGGGGGGGGGGATGGAGAGAGAGAAAGGGAGAGAGAGGGGAAGGGAGAGAGAGAAAGAGAGAGGGGGGAGAGAGTGAGAGATAGTGAGAGAAAAAGAGGTTGAGGGAGAGAGAGAGGGAGGGAGAGAGAGATGGAGAAAGGGAAAGAGATAGAGGGAGAGAGGGAGAGGGAGAGAGAAAGAGGTAGAGGGAGAGAAAGGGATATAGAGATAGAGTGAGAGGGAGAAAGAGGTAGAGGGAGAGAGAGTGAGAGAGGGAAATAGATAGAGGGAGGGAGAGAGAAATAGAGGGAGGAAGAGGTAGAGAGATAGAGAGGGAGAGATAGAATGAGAGGGAGAGAAGGAGAGGGATAGAGGGAGGGAGAGCGGGCAAGAACTCTTCTTATATATATAATAATAACAATGTCTACCATCCTCCTTTAATGTCTACCATCCTCCTTTAATGTCTACCATCCTCCTTTAATGTCAACCATCCTCCTTTAATGTCTACCATCCTCCTTTAATGTCTACCATCCTCCTTTAATGTCTACCATCCTCCTTTAATGTCAACCATCCTCCTTTAATGTCTACCATCCTCCTTTTCAATTCGGTTGGTTTGTCTCACTGGGTGGTCCTCCCCGTGCGCCAGCCAGGTATGAAAACCTCAAGGTTTCTCTTTCCTCCGTCAGCGTGTGCTGAGTGACATGCTGGAGACACCTCCTGGACAGTTCTTTATTACATTCATTACTACCGCTATTTCAGGACATCTCTGCCATATTGAATAGCGTGACGGAGGGAGACAGGAGGGATAAGTGAGAGAGGTAAAGACTTGTGAAAAAGACCCACGGCGGTCAGAGTGTATACTGTACACACAGCGAGGCAGCCCGGGGAAAACTCCCCGGTCTATAGCAGCTGGATTGCAGAACTTAGTTTACAATTTATTTATTTTTACATACAGGCTACAGTAGATTTAATGTCCTCACCCAAAATAATAATTTTTTTTTTTAGAGAAATTGACATTTTGTACATTTTGTTTTAGTCCGATTAATCCACATTTCTTTAAATCAGGTCTACAAGTTAAAAGATCCGGACGTTTACAGAATCACAAGTCTGGTATCGGTGTCCCGAAACCCTCTTAACACTGACATCTACTTTGTATCCTATCCTTATCCAGTGGGCGAAGATGTTCCTTGTTGCTAAGATGCTTTTGGGAAACAGGGCCCCTGGTTGGTACTGAGACAGGATGAGAGTAGTACTAGTATCCCTGGTTGGTACTGAGACAGGATGAGAGTAGTACTAGTATCGCTGGTTGGTACTGAGACAGGATGAGAGTAGTACTAGTATCCCTGGTAGGTACTGAGACAGGATGAGAGTAGTACTAGTATCCCTGGTTGGTACTGAGACAAGATGAGAGTAGTACTAGTATCCCTGGTTGGTACTGAGACAGGATGAGAGTAGTACTAGTATCGCTGGTTGGTACTGAGACAAGATGAGAGTAGTACTAGTATCGCTGGTAGGTACTGAGACAGGATGAGAGTAGTACTAGTATCGCTGGTTGGTACTGAGACAGGATGAGAGTAGTACTAGTATCCCTGGTTGGTACTGAGACAGGATGAGAGTAGTACTAGTATCCCTGGTTGGTACTGAGACAAGATGAGAGTAGTACTAGTATCGCTGGTTGGTACTGAGACAAGATGAGAGTAGTACTAGTATCCCTGGTTGGTACTGAGACAAGATGAGAGTAGTACTAGTATCGCTGGTTGGTACTGAGACAAGATGAGAGTAGTACTAGTATCGCTGGTTGGTACTGAGACAGGATGAGAGTAGTACTAGTATCGCTGGTTGGTACTGAGACAGGATGAGAGTAGTACTAGTATCCCTGGTTGGTACTGAGACAAGATGAGAGTAGTACTAGTATCCCTGGTTGGTACTGACAGGATGAGAGTAGTACTAGTATCGCTGGTTGGTACTGAGACAGGATGAGAGTAGTACTAGTATCGCTGGTTGGTACTGAGACAGGATGAGAGTAGTACTAGTATCGCTGGTTGGTACTGACAGGATGAGAGTAGTACTAGTATCGCTGGTTGGTACTGAGACAGGATGAGAGTAGTACTAGTATCGCTGGTTGGTACTGAGACAGGATGAGAGTAGTACTAGTATCCCTGGTTGGTACTGAGACAGGATGAGAGTAGTACTAGTATCGCTGGTTGGTATTGAGACAGGATGAGAGTAGTACTAGTATCCCTGGTTGGTACTGAGACAGGATGAGAGTAGTACTAGTATCCCTGGTTGGTACTGAGACAGGATGAGAGTAGTACTAGTATCCCTGGTTGGGCTGAGAGTACTTGTGTGTTTTCATGAGCCGATAGAATGAGCCTGGTTGTTCGGAATCTGGGGCTCAGTGTGAGAGAGCCCCTCTCTGCTGTAGAGCTGACTGTGATGAACGGTATGGGGAAGCATGGGGTAGATCTGTTTGCTCTGGTTTGAAGATCCAATCAATCACAATGTTGTGTTAACATTCAATGTCTAACACCTATGGATCATGGGCTACTTTTGAATCAATATTAATCTATTCTGGAGATTCTATATGCTATGCGAGTGCGAGTGTGACTGAGCATGTGAGTGTGTGTGTGTGTGTGTGTATGTGAGTGTAATGTATGTGTATGCACTGCACGCATGCTGTGCGTTTTGATTGAAACATTTATTTATTCTTGAAATTAATTGAAATGTGCAATGTTGTTGAGATTACAAGTTCAACTACATATAAAAGGGGAAAATAGATTTGCATAAATACAACAAAACACAGGTGGAAAGAGAACAATTAAAGTGAGATCAAATTAAATTAAAAACGGTTACATACTGAGGTACAGTAAGGCGGTTTGTGATCATGTCTTAAATGAAAAACAGTTGCATACTGAGGTAGAGAGGTTTGTGGTCATGTTTTAAATGAAAAACAGTTGCATACTGAGGTAGAGAGGTTTCATCATCATCAGGTGGCTTCTTCGTTCCGAAGGTTGCCTATCACTCTCCAACCCATTCTGTCCCCACTTCTTCTCTCCAACTCCGTGACTCCGCCTCTCACTCCGCTCCAATCACAGACGTCGTCTACCCAGCCTCTTCTTGGTCTTCCACTTCCTCTCTTTCCATCCACCTTCCCCGTCACCACCTTCTTGAACAGCTCCCCGCTGGATCCTCTCAGAACATGCCCGCACAACTCCATCTTTCTCTTTTTCAACCTCTCCAGCAGCTGTCCTCCTTGCATATCCGCTCTTCTCAGTACCTCCTCATTCTTGATCTTATAATTCCATGTTATCTTCAGCATCTTCCTCAGCGTCCACATTTCAAAAGAGTCTATCATCCTCTTTGCCTCTTCATTCAGCGTCCATGCTTCTGCTCCGTATGAAAAGACTGACATAACATACGTTTCCAAAATCCTGGTCTTCGTTTTCCAACTTATGTTTCTTCTCAATAATTCTTAATGGTTCCAGAATGCGCCCCTTTGCAATTCCGGTTCCGGTTTGTGATCATGTTTTAAATTAGAAACGGTTTCATACTGAGGTAGAGAGGTTTGTGATCATGTTTTTAAATTGTCCATGGGATAGTGGAGTATTGTTTTTTAGCGTGTGTTGAAGATCATTCCAGGAAGCTGGTGCATCAAAAAGGCAGACTGACCAAATTCAGACTGAACTCGTGGGAACTTACGTGTCGGCCAATTGTGAGCAGGTCAGAAAAGGTCCATAATTCCAATCAAGCATCATTGTCATATATGGTGGCAATGTTCCATCAATGGCCTTAGAGATAAACAGATACACTGTCTATTTCGGATAGAGATGACCAACCAACCTTATCATACAGGATGCATTGATGTGTGTCGTAACTATCACCAGTTATGAATCTAATAATAACTTTATTTGTATAGCACCGTTCATACAGGGGATTGCAGTACAAAGTGCTTTACATCAGTAAGAAATAAGACATAAAATCAGTGTAAAACAAGCAGCAAGAGCAAAGCATAAAGTGGGATAAAATAATGCAGATATATTAATCAAATCATATCAGAACCTCACGTTCCAATAGGCTTCTTGTAATTGCTGTAATCTGTTACAAAACATGATAACGGTCATAGTATGCACCCAGCGGATAGTGGGGCGTAGAAATAAAAGTAAAAATAAGTAAAATAATATCAAGGGTAAAATGAGCAGACATATAAAATCACAGTTTTTCACATTAGGATCTAACATCCCAAAAGGCCACCTTGTTTATGGTTTGATTGAGTTTTAGTAGAATAGAAAAGACATGAATGATGAAATGAGCACATAAAGTGCAGGCATACTATAAAATCACAGTTTTTTACAGTGCAATAAAATAGTTCTGGAGTTCTAAGAGCAGAATGATAGACGTGTCTAGGGAGTAAAAGACTGGACAAGTCAGCGTTTCTATAAAGACATGATTCAAAACTGACAAGACTGCTTCAATAATCCTCTTTCTGCAAATTATAGGGAAGCTTGATGTCGTTCTGTAAAATAACCCAATCTGTTGTCTCAGCTTGCTAGTGAGATTGGCTGTGTGGTTTTTTAAAAGTACATTGTTCATGAAGCTAAATTCCGAGATATTTATATTCAGTGACTCTCTTAATAGTGGATCAATTTAGAGTAGACATACATAAGCAATTATAATCTATGTTTCTGGATCTAGAAAAAAGCATGACTTCTGTTTTACTAGCATTCAGCACCAGTTAAAGTAAGGCTTCCTGCAGGGCATCAAAGGCATGTTGGAGGGTATCCATTGCTAGCTGAACAGAGTCAGCAATACAGTCAATTATAGTATCATCCGCATACAAATCAGATTTACAGCCATTCAATGTAGAGACTATATTGTTTCTATAAATAGTGAAGAGGACTGGGTTATTGTTAAATTGAACCTTGCATACTTGTTACCTGCAAAAACTCAGATCAGGCATCACCCATTTTTACACACTGACTCCTCCCATACAAAGTCATGGAACCAGTCATGAGCCACTCTATCAAGACCAATTTGACCTAGTTATAGCAGGAGCACGGAGCAGATGATGGTCAACTGTGTCAAACAAAGAGGGCAGCACAGTGTTTTATATGATCTAATGCAGTTATTAAATCATTATTGACTAAGATGACAGCTGAAATAGTACTATGATTGGCTCTAAAACCAGATTGGTGCGGGCTTAAAAAAAAAATAATAATAATATAGTTAATTAAAACTGAACTAAAAACTAAAACTAGGCGTGGAACATTGTTAGTTAACTGAAATAGAAATAAAAAAATTAAATAAAAATGAACTACATTGTGTACCTACAAAACTAAATAAAATAAAATGTCTTTAGTTTTAGTATTTGTCAATTTGGTCAAATCTGTCAACACAGCAAGTGCTTAATGTTTATTGAGACTGGGATGATGTCTACATGACTGTGAGTCAATTGCCTCCACAAAGTGATGTGTAATAGTATGATTACACAACGTCTTAAATGTTAACTCTGACAAATAACCCCCCCCCCCCCCCCAACAACATTATAATAATAAATAAATAAATAACAAAACTACAGCGTAGGACGCTGTGCAGATGTACCCACGGGTGATCTTGTTTTAACCATCCGTCTTCTTCAATCGACTAATATGTCCTTTTTATCTGATAACAAACAGCGCCGATATCTCTCTGTAATACTGTATATAGTACAATATATAGTCGATTGATTTCTCATGCTTTTTTGTTTAGCTTTTAAACTTATTTTTTTATTTAATTTTTTTTAATCTTTTTCCCCCTCCTTTTTCCTCCGTTTTTCTCCCATCCCAATGTTAGTCGTTATGCCAATTCCCAATCCCCTTCCTGGTCGCTGCGCACTCTACCCCCTACGGTCGGTCTGGGAGAGTGGAGGCTATCACATGCTTCCTCCGACACACGTCCAGCCAATCAACCGCTTCTTTTTCACCTGGCAGCGCGGACTCTCACTGAGAGGGTGTAACATGTGGAAGGATCACACTACCCCCCTTAGATCCTTTCCTCACTGAGCAGGCGCCCCGACCGAACTGTAGGAGTCGCTGTTTACAACGACCAGGACCCACCCACCAGCTTTCCCACCCCTAACACTGCCAATTGTGTTAGTATGAACGACCAGCCAAGCTGGTAGCAATGCAGAGAGCTGGGCTCGAACCCAGAATCTCCTGCACTAGTGGCGAGCGCCTTGCCCACTGCGCCACTTAGCCGCCCTTCGCTTTTAAACTTCTAAGAGCAGAACTCCCTTTCTCTTCAAAGCTTCGCCACAGCTTTAAGATTCTGTTTTATCCAAAGACTCATCATCGACTCTTTTGTAGTGAATGTCAGCTGTTCGTAGCCTAAGCACTAATTACTTAGAGTAGAGGAAAAGCAGATATTGATACCAGTATCGGGTATTATTGGTCCGGACACCAGGCTACTATACTCAGGATCTACGAAGGCCGCAGAACTGAGTAAATTGCTATTTAATGATAATGACATTATGTTTAGGAGTTGCATTAGAAAATAAAATTGGGAGGTTGGCATCTGATTAGATTAAAACGTGAAAAAGTGTGTCAGTACTGGGCGGCACGGTGGCACAGTGCTGCCTCACAGCAACAAGGTCCTGCGTTCAAACCCCAGCAGGGGGCCTTTCTGTGTGGAGTTTGCATGTTCTCCCCGTGTTCGTGTGGGTTTCCTTCAGGTACTCCGGTTTCCTCCCACACCATAAAGACATGCATGACTACAGATGAAAACTAGCTTGTTACAAAGGGTCAGATTAAACCGAATATATATATTTATTGCCTGAGATCCCATGTATAATATTTGTATGTCGTTTGATATCCCCTGTATATTCCTTGTACAATATGCACTGAATATCCCTTTAGTCTAGCAGGACAGACCATAATATTCATTCCCCTAGCGCCAGGTACCGAGTAAAGCCTTACCCACTCGAGCTGACTTGAAAGGTACCGACGAGATATGTCTGAACATGCCCGCTTTTCGCCCACGGCTACGAGACCTAGGGGCGACAGAAATGAGATAGGTACTATTTGTTCACCGTGGATATAAATATGGCGCAAGAATACAGAACCCCCCTTGCAGTTCCTCTTCAGTTCGCCTTCAGTTCAGTCTGGTGCAGTTACCGAGTAAAGCCTTACCCACTACGCAACGTGCGGTATAACAGGGCTCGTATCGCCCCAACATAGTCTTGTGTTATCCTAAATACGTCTGTTTGTTGTATCGTTCTCTATATATTAGTAAACCTTCATTACGAGTCAAAGACCACGTGAAGTGGGTAATTGTGTGTCTATAATAGAGCACTTATTGCCGCGTGCTAATAGTACAGTAACGTCAAGTTCAGCCGTGCACTACCGCACCGGAGAGGATATCTACACCGGAGCAGCAGCACCACGGAGGACTTACACCCCACCGGCAGTGCCACTCTCCGGGCAAGGATTATTCTTCTTCATTGCTTTGACCAAGCTGCTGGAACAGAGAACCGCCTACCCCACTGCTACTGTGGGATTTACACCTGCCCGTGAGACCATCACTCAAGCCTGTCTCTGTCGGAACAGAGACTCCACGGCTCTCACCTACACGGCGCGCATCCTGGGACCAGGTTGCCTATCCCCACTGCCCCAGGGGTGATATTGCCCCCGTGAACCCTGGACTTGCATAGAGCTTTGCCTCCCTCTGCTGGTTTACAACCGGTAGTACACCCTTCCCCAGAAGATCCCTAGATAATTACTTAATATTCATATTGCTTTACCTGCACATTCTATTTGCCTTATAAGCGCATCTAAAGTGACCAAATGATAAATGTAATATCTCTTTTACGTAATAAATATTCTAAACTAGTATTTTGTGTGGAAAACCTGTTATTGTGCGAGTGTCGTCATCTAGAATACCTTTGTACGGTGTTGGCCAGCAATGTACAAGTCGGTAGTGATTCAATGATATCAGTACTTGATTAATACAGTCAGGGAATTGTACCCCTCAGTTACATAGCTCATTAGCTAATTCTGGCACATTTACATTGATGTGCACTGGGTAAAAAACTATTTAAAAAGGGGAACTATCTTATAAATGGCATTTTCCAGTGTTTAGCATTGTTTTCTAGCAATGTGGGGTTGTACCAACACTGTCTAGGTCTCAAATTCTTATTTTGGCGCATTCCTCCCTGACGATGTGAGAATTATTTGCATAATGATCTGCGTACCTCCACGCACCACCTTCTGTCAAGAAAGCTAGAGCCTTTGGGAAGTGTAGTTTTAAAAAATGCCAACGCTCATTGAAAGCTCTGGATGTCCTCCTCTCAGAATGACTCAAAATGACTACATTTCCCAAACGGCCGGTAATTCAAAATGGCCGATCTCCGCGACACAAAAACTAAATTTTCTAAAACTAAAATCTCACTAATAACACTTTAACCTATTGGTAAACAAACGTATTGATGAAAATATACATTTTATAACTTTATAAAATAAAACGATAATTATGTCAGACAGTCTGACGGAAGAGGTTAATTATCTAAGTTGTCAATGTTCTTCTGTAGAATTCACTTTGATTTTACAATGAAATGAAGAATGCATCCCCCGACAGATTACAGCTATATATCCCCTGACAGCTATAGTGCAGGTGGGTGACTGTCACTCAAAGCGCATTGCGAGTGTGGGCGGAGCCCAGCCAAAAACAGCTTGGAATCTGGAAGTGCAGAAACTGGTGCTCTACAGTACTAGAAATACAAAACAATAAAAAAAAAAAAAAAAATGTGTTGTGTTCCATAGACTCACAGGAATTGTGTAAAATTGCCCAAATAGAGAAAGAAATAGCAAGATACTGTAGTTCCCCTTTAAATAAACGTATGTAAAAGCATTTGTACGAGCATGTGGGACTGGCGAGTACTCAAAACAACGTGCAGCTCCGTCTTGGTCAGTAAAAAGGGGTACTGGTGCACTGAAACGTGCCACATCCAGAGGATCCGTCACCGCGGTTCACCTGGGTTGGAGACTGAGGTGCTTATGGACGGAACAGCAAGGCCCCTGTCCCTTTCACTGCACCATTATAAACCTGTCTGTTTTATCTCAACACACGGTTGTCTTCCGACGGCTTCTCCACTGTGCTTTAGTAATTATAATCCATGTTACCAACCCCCCAACCCATCTTCACATACAGTATGAACACACACACACACGCACGTACACTCACTCGCCACACACATTAACCTGCTCGCACACACACACACACACACACACACACACACACACACACACACACACACACACACACACACACACACACACACACACACCAAATCTCCTCCTCCCAAAATAATGAAATGAGTTTCCTCAGGAGAAAGATAGAATAATGGGTAAGAGAGGGGGAGAGCCCATAAACGATAATGAACTGGCTTGTTCTCTTTTTAATTCTCTCCCCGACGCCTCCCTCCCTCCCTCCTTCCTTCCCCCCTCATCTCTCCATCCTCCCACCTCCCCCCCCCCCGCTCTCCCTTCCCGTGACACATCCTAATTTTCATCTATTTTCTCTATTTTCACCCTCGCCCCCCACATCCACCGACCCTTTCTCTCTCTCTCTCTCTCTCCGTCCTCTCCTCCCTTCATCCCCCTCTCATCCTTCTCCCACTCATCTGTCGGACAGATAGAGCCGCCGCCCTGCCTCCCTCTCTCTCCCTCTCCCTCCCTCTCTCTCCCTCTCTCTGCAGACGCCCCTCAGGAAGCACCGTGGGTAATTTCCTCCATTATTGAATTGGGACACAGGGCGGACGGAGGGACGTGGAGGAGGGACGGATGGAGAGATGGGCAGATGAACGGAGGCTGGAGGACGGGGCCGTAATGGGCCACTGGACTTTTTCTCTTCACTGATGCATCCTCCTCCCCTCTCCTCATCTCCCTCAACCATCTGTCTCTTTTATTCTATCTTTGTATCCTGTTCTTACCGTCTGTCTGTCTGTCTGTCTGTCTGTCTGTCTGTCTGTCTGTCTGTCTGTCTGTCTGTCTGTCTGTCTGTCTGTCTGTCTGTCTGTCTGTCTGTCTGTCTGTCTGTCTGTCTGTCTGTCTGTCTGTCTGTCTGTCTGTCTGTCTGTCTGTCTGTCTGTCTGTCTGTCTGTCTGTCTGTCTGTCTGTCTGTCTGTCTGTCTGTCTGTCTGTCTGTCTGTCTGTCTGTCTGTCTGTCTGTCTGTCTGTCTGTCTGTCTGTCTGTCTGTCTGTCTGTCTGTCTGTCTGTCTGTCTGTCTGTCTGTCTGTCTGTCTGTCTGTCTGTCTGTCTGTCTGTCTGTCTGTCTGTCTGTCTGTCTGTCTGTCTGTCTGTCTGTCTGTCTGTCTGTCTGTCTGTCTGTCTGTCTGTCTGTCTGTCTGTCTGCCTGCCTGCCTGCCTGCCTGCCTGCCTGCCTGCCTGCCTGCCTGCCTGCCTGCCTGCCTGCCTGCCTGTCTGTCTGTCTGTCTGTCTGTCTGTCTGTCTGCCTGCCTGCCTGCCTGCCTGCCTGCCTGCCTGCCTGCCTGCCTGCCTGCCTGCCTGCCTGCCTGCCTGCCTGCCTGTCTGTCTGTCTGTCTGTCTGTCTGTCTGTCTGTCTGTCTGTCTGTCTGTCTGCCTGCCTGCCTGCCTGCCTGCCTGTCTGTCTGTCTGTCTGTCTGTCTCTCTCCGTCTCTCTCTCTCTCTCTCTCTCTCTCTCTCTCTCTCTAACAGACACCATTTAGCTCTCATTTCACCTCAACTTGATCTCTTTCGCTTCTAAAGATCAGTCTATCGTCACCTTTCTCTCTCTCTTTCAACATGCTTGTCTAATCTATACATATGTCCTTCTTCCATCTTTGCCAAAGCCAGCGTTAGAACAAACAAACCAATGAAAACTTTTCAAAAACTATGTACAATTAAAATATATATAAAATATCCTCTCTCTCTCTCTCTCTCTCTAACAGACACCATTTAGCTCTCATTTCACCTCGACTTGATCTCTTTCTCTTCTAAAGATCAGTCTATCGTCACCCCTCTCTCTCTCTCCGTCTCTCTCTCTCTCTCTCTCTAACAGACACCATTTAGCTCTCGTTTCACCTTGACTTGAGCTCTCTCTCTCTTCTAAAGATCAGTCTATCGTCGCCTCTCTCTCTCTTTCAACATACTTGTCTAATGTCTATACATTTGTCCTTCCATCGTTCCCTTTCTCTCTCTCCCTGCCCCTCACCTCTCTCCCTGCCCCTCCCCTCCTCTCTCCCTGCCCCTCACCTCTATCCCTGCCCCTCACCTCTCTCCCTGCCCCTCCCCTCCTCTCTCTTTCTCTCTCTAAAAACAACCCAGACAAAAGAGCCTGACCTCCTTTTTCAAAAACTACCATTCTATCGCTCCGCTCCTTGCTCCCCCCACTGCCCCCAACACACAGTGTCACACACCCACACACACACACACACACACACACGGCTGAACCGAGTGCTCCTTGCGTTGTGTCCTGTGTTATTTCTATAGGTGAGTCATTGTTCCTATATCTTCCTGTATGGAGTTGCAGTTGCTTTCATGATATAGCATCTCTGCCTCTGCAGGTACAGTAGCACAGTCTCAGCCCTGCCTCACACTCACACACACAAACACACACACAGGAGCACACACACACACACACACACACACACAGGAGCACACACACACACGCAAACACACACACACACAACAAACAACCGTTTCTATACCGCCTGCACAAATCTCGTCTTTTTCATTTTACCCTTATTACATTTTTTTGTCATACATATTTTATTCATTCATGTTAAGCACAGGCTATTCAAGAGGCCCCAGAGTGGCTCCCATGGAATCCCCTGTGGCATTGTGTATGTTTACATACATGCACATTAATATTCCCGGAGACGAGAATATCCCCGGTCACCGTCTCAGACAGGATAAGGTGCTATGTGCATTGTCATTTCCCCATTACCAACATGCAGCGCATGAGTAAACGGTATATTGCAGTATTGCCATGGAGACGGAACTCACACAGACTGCAAAGATCCAACGGTGAACAGGGTGAGGTGTTTAAATGCCCCAGCGTGCCCCGGGCTAATAGCATACCGTGCCCCTGCGATCATATGCGGGTCCATCGTGGTCAGGTTAGGAGCTTGTTCCAGCTATTATTATTAAGGCTGTCAAATATATCGCGTTAATATCGCGTTAACTCCCGATTCTATTAATGCCACTAATTTTTTTAACTCAAGATTAACTAAAAAAAAAAAAAAATCTTTTTTTATTTTTTTTTTACTAGACTTCACTCAGGTGTATTATTGATGCTCTCATTG
>NC_140181.1:15995584-16015584 GCF_963971535.1 Notolepis coatsorum
TTCACTACCACACTACAGCTTAACCCTTTAACTACCACACTACAGAAGGTTAACCTTTTCACTACCACACTACAGAAGGTTAACCTTTTCACTACCACACTACAGAAGGTTAACCTTTTCACTACCACACTACTGAAGGTTAACCTTTCATTACCACACTACAGAAGGATAACCTTTAACTACCACACTACAGAAGGTTAACGTTTCATTACCACACTACAGAAGGTTAACCTTTTCACTACCACACTACAAAGGGTTAACTATTTCACTACCACACTACAAAGGGTTAACGATTTCACTATCACACTACAAAGGGTTAACGATTTCACTATCACACTACAAAGGGTTAACGATTTCACTATCACACTACAAAGGGTTAACCCGTTCACTGCCAAGCTACAAAGGGTTAACACTTTCACTACCACACTACAGAAGGTTAACCTTTCACTACCACACTACAGGTTAACCCTTTCACTACCACACTACAGAAGGTTAACTCTTTCACTACCACACTACAGAAGGTTAACATTTCACTGCCACACTACAGAAGGTTAACCTTTCACTACCACACTACAGAAGGTTAACCTTTCACTACCACACCACAGAAGGTTAACCTTTCACTGCCACACTACAGAAGGTGGTTAACCCTTTGGAAATGGTTAAACGTAATTTTCCCTCTCATCTCAATTGTATTGTAAAGGACAAAATTACTGGTAAACAGGAGGAAAGTAAAACGCCATTCACTTTCACCAGAAGAAAGGAGCGTCAAGATGTTTCATTCGAAATGATGACAGCACTTGAGAGGTTTGAGAGAGTGATCGTCTGTTCTGTACTTTCTCACTTTGACCTGTAGCTCAATGGGCAGAACACGGGGGTTCAATGATTACTGAGGTTCGATCCTGCTTTAGTGTATGAGATCTGTACATTTTGTACACATTTGATTAATAATGTTGTATTTTACTTTTTCATAAAAAAAATTGCAATATACTGTAGGCTGATGATAATAATGTTTATGTAAATACTATGTTCTGCTGAGACCAAGGACCACAATGGAAATAAGTCTGTGACTTTCTTGTGTTATCCTTGATAATTCTAGGATGCATGACTTGTTGTAACATGTACTGTATCTTCACAATTGTCAAATAAACTAAACTAAAATAATGGGGCCCGCCCATGTTAAAATATATGAAAGATAAATAAATACAATAGATTATGCATGATACCGTAAGGCACTTTGGATAAAGCGGACCCCAAATACCACATGTTATTCACAAATACTGAATGGGCTCCGTGATCAAAAGGAAAACTGTGTATATTTTCTGCTTTATGGGATAGGACAGCAAATGACAGGAAACCAGGGGCAGAGAGAAGGGGTATGACATGCAACAGAGGTCTCAGGCCGGGTTCAAACCCACGACTGCAGCACCTCAGCGTGGTGAGCCACCAGGACGTCCCCTGGAGTTTGTTTTATGGTGGAATTTCTGTTGTTGTTGTTGTGCTGTACAGTACCTGCTCATTGTTGCTCATGCACTGTAGCTTCATCTGCTTCAGGTAGGTGGTAGTGAGAGGCATGTTGTAGTCTATCACCTCTGGAATCAGGGAGCTAGGTCTGTCATTCTCTGGAGAGGAGAGGAGAGGATATAGGAGAGGAGAGGAGAGGAGAGGAGAGGAGAGGAGAGGAGAGGAGAGGAGAGGAGAGGAGAGGAGAGGAGAGGAGAGGAGAGGAGAGGAGAGGAGAGGAGAGGAGACAGGAGAGGATATAGGAGAGGAGAGGATAGGAGAGGGTATAGGAGATATGAGAGGAGAAGATAATAGAATATAGGAGAGGAGAGGATAGGAGAGGAGATAGGAGACAGGAGATGAGATAGGAGAGGAGATAGGAGAGGGTATAGGAGATATGAGAGGAGAGGATAATAGAATATAGGAGAGGAGAGGATAGGAGAGGATATAGGAGATAGGAGAGGAGAAGAGATAGGAGAGGGTATAGGAGATATGAGAGGAGAGGATAATAGAATATAGGAGAGGAGAGGATAGGAGAGGATATAGGAGACAGGAGAGGAGATGAGATTGGAGAGGAGATAGGGGAGAGGAGAGGAAAATAAAGGAAATATATCATTAGGTAAAATAACATTGTGCATTTTTTTTTCTATTGAATTCAACTCTTATGAGACGTAATGTCTCATGTGTTTCTGCCTGTTTGCTTTTTAACAGAATAATCTTCTAGTCTCATAGTATTTCAAATAGTTTACCGTTTCAATTAAACATCTTCTTTTTACCCTCACAGACAGGACACACCTGGGAATACCTGTCATAAATAAAGCTGGGCTGAAATGACGGATGCAGTGAATGATCTCGACTTGTCAGACAGCAGACACTAGAGGACCTACTAGAGCTGGAGTAGAGAGAGAGAAAGAGAGAGAGAGAGAGAGAGAGAGAGAGCTGAGAGAGAGAGAGAGAGAGAGAGAGAGAGCGAGAGAGAGAGAGAGAGAGAGAGAGAGAGAGAGAGAGAGAGATTGTTGGAGGACACAGATGGAGGAACAGGGGGGCTAGCAATCTAGTGGAATGGGGGAGAGAGGAAAGAGAGAAGGGCGAGAGGGGGTCAGAGGGAGCAGAGGAGGGGGCACAGAGAGGGGAGGAAGGGGTGGCATGTACTCTGGTCATCATATCCTCCCCTCTCCTCCCCTCCCTTCTCCTCTCCATCTTATACACTACTATGATACACAGCCAGGATCTTATACACTACTATGATACACAGCCAGGATCTTATACACTACTATGATACACAGCCAGGATCTTATACACTACTATGATACACAGCCAGGATCTTATACACTACTATGATACACAGCCAGGATCTTATACACTACTATGATACACAGCCAGGATCGTATACACTAGTATGATACACAGCCAGGATCTTATACACTACTATGATACACAGCCAGGATCGTATACACTAGTATGATACACAGCCAGGATCTTATACACTAGTATGATACACAGCCAGGATCTTATACACTACTATGATACACAGCCAGGATCGTATACACTAGTATGATACACAGCCAGGATCTTATACACTACTATGATACACAGCCAGCATCTTATACACTAGTATGGAACACAGCCAGGATCTTATACACTACTATGATACACAGCCAGGATCTTATACACTAGTATGATACGCAGCCAGGATCGTATACACTAGTATGATACACAGCCAGGATCTTATACACTAGTATGATACACAGCCAGGATCTTATACACTAGTATGATACACAGCCAGGATCTTATACACTAGTATGATACACAGCCAGGATCTTATACACTAGTATGATACACAGCCAGGATCTTATACACTAGTATGATACACAGCCAGGATCTTATACACTACTATGATACACAGCCAGGATCTTATACACTAGTATGGAACATAGCCAGGATCAGGGTTGGGTACCGTTCACATTTGAACAGATACCGGTACCTGTGAATCGGTACCTTTTTTCGGTAGTCTCTAAAAATGTAATCTACCTACTCGGCAAGGTGGTGTAGTGGTTAACACTGTCGCCTCACAGAAAGAAGGTCCAGGGTTCGATTCCCGCTTGGGAACCAGGTTTCCATGATGCCAGGTACCCAGGTGGGGTATCTCCCGGGCCTTTCTGTGTGGAGTTTGCATGTTCTCCCCGTGCTCGCAAGGGTTTCTCCCCGATAAGATAAACCCAATGGAAAAACATGCACAACAACAGATCGCTAACGCTGTGGCGTCCTTGACGAAGACGGGCAGGAGCACTTGGATTGGGCCCCGGGCGCGGCCCTCGTCGACGCCTGTCTGCTCCCGACTGCCCTTGGGGGGAAGGACGACGGGATGGGTTAATCGCAGAGACGAATCGCATCGGCGATCCTACAAAGACAATGCATGCGTGTGTGTTCCGGTGTGTGTGTGTGTTGAGGGACTCCCCTCCTCCCTGGCTGGGGCTTGCGGGCCCTCAGGGGGTACACTTGTCGGGCCACGCGTCCGCTCTGCCCCATACCTCATTGGCAGAGCGAGACGCGATAGTCAAGTATGATATATAACGAAAGATAACCTAGTTATATGAATACTGGCTGAGCGTCTCACTCTTAGCGCCCTGAGGTCCCTTGGATGGGTTTCCGCTTATGGAAATCGTTCTGAGGAAGGTGGAGCGTGACCATTTCCGGCGTCATATAGGGAGACGCATGGGAGTGGCTTGGTCACGTGCAAGTGGGTGCATTTGTTTGTTTCGCGTGCACGCTATGTGCGTGGAGATAAAAGGATATCTCATTGGCAGAGCGAGACGCTCAGCCAGTATTCATATAACTAGGTTATGAAATAACCTTTCGTTACTAAGGCACTAGTGGTTAGTTACTAAGGCACTAGTGGTTAGTTACTAAGCCTCTAGAGTGGACTGTACACCCTAGGAGAGGACGTATGCATAGTAGGTGCAACAGGCTGCAGATATAAATACATAGAGCTGAGTGTTGATTTGGCCGCGACTTCACCAGACAAGTTAATTACAACCAAATACATGAGCTCAGCTCTCTCTCTCTCTCACTACCTCCTTCCCCCTCTCCATCACTTTGCCATCTCTCACTTCATCTCTCTCCTTCACTGTCTCTCCCTCTCTCCACATCTCTCTCTTCCCCCGGTCATCCCAATCCTACTCTCCCTCCATCTCGCTCTCTCACCTCTTCTATCTATATCCATCCCTGGCTGCACTCACTCAATCCCTCCATCTATCCATTTCTCTCATATCCTACTCTCTACCCCTCCTTCCATCTCTCGTTCTCTTCATTCTCTGGGCCTTCCTCCCTCCTTCTCAGACTTGAGTGCATATAGTAGGTAATAACATAGGCAAGGTAGATGCCTTAGAGTGCACGCTAGTACGGAGGTTCGTTTTTTGTTTCTTTTTTTCTTTTTCTCATATTGATTGAAGAAGTGCGTTTTTAAGTCAACGGCGGAAAATCATGCAGGTGTCGGCTGCCCCGATTAGGGAGTTCGTTCCACCGCTGTGGAGCGAGGACAGAGAACAGCCTGCTCCTCTTTGATGACCCCCCAGTCGAGACCCATTAGGACTGAGAAGGCAAGGGGGAGAGAAGAGCCATTGAAGCACAAACACACACAAACACACAAACACACAAACACACAAACACACAAACACTCAAACACACAAACACTCAAACACACAAACACACAAACACCAGCATTTCATTTGAAGTGATTACATTCATTTAGCCGCTGTGGGCCTAATAACCCCCACCACTAGCAATAAGGGGGATGGACACAGTATAGACTGATATAATGAACCTTTGCAACGGGTAGAGCACAGCATCGACGCCAATTCATTTTGCATGGTAATTTATGTGTCGTGGGTCATGCCATGTTCCTCCCGTCACGTCTGCCGCACGTTGTATTTTTCATGCCGTTATGTGTTATGTGTTTTTTATGCATCTGGCTTCCATAGGAATCTCCCCTATGGGATAATAAAGTTGAATTTAATTGAATTGAACAGTAACAAGGCTAGGGGTATGAGCCCCACTTGGGCCACCCACGCAGGTACTAGAAATGCATATGTATATCGCTCATACATAAACAGTTCAGAGTGGCAGGTTTATAGGTTGGTGCAATAAACATTTTTTATTATAATAGAACATTCAACTAAGAACCGTTTTAGTGCTACAACCTAGAACCAATACCTGCACTAGAACCAAGACCTGCACTAGAACCAAGACCTGCACTAGAACCAAGACCTGCACTAGAACCAAGACCTGCACTAGAACCAAGACCTGCACTAGAACCAAGACCTGCACTAGAACCAAGACCTGCACTAGAACCAAGACCTGCACTAGAACCAAGACCTGCACTAGAACCAAGACCTGCACTAGAACCAAAACGACCAAACTAGCCATGAACATGGAACCAAAACCACAACTACGGAAAAAACAGAGGGGGAGTACTGCAACCACACACACACACACACACACACACACACACACACACACACACACACACACACACACACACACACACACACACACACACACACACACACACACACACACACACACACACACACACACACACACACACACACACACACACACACACACACACACACACACACACACACACACACACACACACACACACACACACACACACACACACACACACACCCTGCCCCGCTGCCTCTGTCAATTAACCATGGCCCAGCCCACAGTGATTAAGTACATTTAATAATTCACGGCTGAACTTTAGTGGGAGTCACTGCGGCATAGGGGCAGAGGGGGTTGGGGGTCGTGTGTGCATGCATGTGTGTGTGTATGGGGGGGGGGGGCAGACCCCCACAGGGTAGGAAGGCAATTAGCTGCTGTCTGCGAGTGACACTCAGCGTCGGTCTATAACACTGTCACACACACACACACACACACAGAGTCCCATCTGTGTGTGTGTGTGTGTGTGTGTGTGTGTGTGTGTGTGTGTGTGCGTGTGTGTGTGTGTGTGTGTGTGCATGCATGCGTGTGCATGCGTGTGCATGTGCGTGCCAGTGTTGAGCTGATGCTGTGAAATAAGGTCTAGATAGGGTTAAGGGGCTTCTTACTGTTTGTTTAACTAGGTTTACATAGCAGGCAGAAGGCAGGACCTAAATAGTCCTTCTTCATATGGAATAATTTATATCCAGTGGTACTCTATGCATAGCTAGCTAATAACAGAGGGGTGGGGGGGGGCTGTTCATATTGGAATAGTATCACCTGGAGTAAATCCCCTCACACTGATTTGACGTACAATCAACTTAAAGAAATAATAGAATATAATAATAATAACCTTCATATGAGTTAATCGACATACAGTCTGCAACGTTAATTTCCCTGTCCATCCACAGAAGTCAACACCAGCTTTCACAAGGATTATTATATATATTTTTTTTACTTAAATTTGTATCGACATTTAGACATACAACATTTAGACAACACTTTAAACAACATCAAACATATAGCAGTACAATGACATGGGCTTGAATCTCTATGCTAAGGCTGTGTTCAGCAGCCCAGACCCCCATAAGAGGGACCCCCCCCCCCCCCCCCCCGCCATCCACCCCGAGAGATAGGACTCCCCATATCCCATAATATACACAGAGCCGGTCCCTTCACAAGGATTTCTTACCCTTGTTATCAATAATTGCAAACGGTCATCATAATTATGTATTGAAAAGTTTACAAAAAAAGTAAATATATACGATTCGTTATACTGGGTTTCAGTAACGTGTGTGTGTTTGCGTGTGCATGTGTGTGTGTGTGTGTGTGTGTGTGTGTGTGCGTGCGTGCGTGCGTGAATCTGCGCATTATCTCACAATCTACAGGGCTGATCAACCTGTGCTTTGGCATAGAACATTACAGATTCACAAGGAATCCATTTTTCCATTCTGCCGTCTATCAAGGTATTTAGAAGTTCTAGACGTTGACCATGTTTCCTTGACAACCATGTGGAAATTCAGCGGCCATGACAGCACTGCGACCAGGGCCTGTATTTATCTTAAAGATTCACGACAATGAAAAGAGATTACATACTGTAATATACTCTGGTTACTCTGATTGGTCCATCAGTCACATCTAGCTGAGTAGTGTAACCTGGTATCAAATAATATCATCTATAGTGTCTAGTGAACAGGAAGTTAACCGTCTGTAGTGTGGTAGTGAAAAGTTAACCTTCTGTCTTGTGGTAGTGAAAGGTTAACCTTCTGTAGTGTGGTAGTGAAAGGTTAAGTAAAGTGTTATCCTTATGTAGTGTGGTAGTGAAAGGTTAACCTTCTGTAGTGTGGTAGTGAAAGGTTAAGTAAAGTGTTATCATTCTGTAGTGTGGTAGTGAAAGGTTAACCTTCTGTAGTGTGGTAGTGAAAGGTTAAGTAAAGTGTTATCCTTCTGTAGTGTGGTAGTGAAAGGGTTAACCTTATGTAGTGTGGTAGTGCAAGTGTTATCCTTCTGTAGTGTGGCAGTGAAAGGGTTAACCATGTGTAGTAGTGTGGTAGTGAAAGTGTTAACCTTTTGTAGTGTAGTAATGAAAGCGTTAACCATTTGTAGTGTGGTAGTGAAAGGGTTAAAGAAGTCATCCTGTATGATTGCATGTGGAGGTGAAACAGCTTTTACCGACTTATCGACCTTACCGACTTATCGATAAATGACTAAATGTAAATCAACTAAATTAGTCGACTACAGACTTCTTTAGTCAAGGACAGCTGCAGTTCTAGCAGTTGCTGACTCTGAACCTCCCTCTCTCTCTCTCTCTCTCTCTCTCTCTCTCTCAGCTCGTGTCCTGGCCATTTTCTTTGTTAAAAGCAACTAATTAGGCTAATTGAGGAGAGAGGCAGGACACTTCAATGACTCTACTCTTTAATAGGGACAGGGGGAGCCAGGGGAGAGAGGGGAGCGATGGGGGGGTAGAGTGATGGGGGGGGGGGGGGGGGGGGGGGGTAGTAGATGGATGAAGGGAGGAGGGGGTAGAAGGATGAAGGGAGAAGGGGAAGGATAGAGGGATGAAGAGATGAAGTAAGAAAAGAGAGTAGAGAAATGAGATGGGGGACTTGGACGAGGAAAGAGAGGAGAAGAGAGGGAGAGGAGAGGAGAAGAGAGGAGAGGGAGAAGAGAGGAGAGGAGAGGGAGTAAAGAGGGCCGGGAGGAAGAGGGAATGCAATGAGAGAGAGATGGGGGAGAAAGGTAGAGAAGTGGGATGGGGAGCTTGGAGTAGAATAGGGAGGATTGGGGGAGAGGAGAAGAGGGGGGGATGGAGGTGGGGTGGATGGGTGGCAGAGAGGAGGGAAGGAGGGGATGGGGAGGGACGGACGGAGGGTAGGGTATAGGCGGGGAGAGGGGGATGGGGAGGGAGGAAGTGATGGAGCGGGGGATGGGGTGCCTTTAGGGTGCCAATGGCAGCATAACAAGGGGGCTGTAGGCGATGGGGGGATGGGGAAGAGGAGGGGAGGAGATTAATAATATTCATCTAATTTTAAGTATTTTATTCTCATAAGGGCATTCTGGAGTATTCCAGATAATCCCTCATATCCCTGTTAAAAGTTATGATTCCAGATAATCTGGAATGTGTATATATTAGTGCTGTCAATCGATTAAAATATTTAATCTGATTAATCGCATGATTGTCCATAGTTAACTCGCGAGTGCCAGCCACGAGGAATCTCGTTAGTTCATGCCATGCGTTGAGTGCCAACCGACGAGAAATCTCGTTTTTAATCGTTGTTTATTTTATTATCGATTTCCATAAATTTTTCATCAATCTAGCCTCACGTTACCAGTGGGGATCTGTCTGAGCTCGAACAGGGAAAATACCGACTATCGTCTCTCCGGATGGTATTGCACCCCATTGGATTGGACTGAATGAAATGGATGGGGAAAAAAAGAGTCCGGATTCCACATTTTACTTGTCAGGCATGTAATGCAAGCCGATCCCATTCATTTCCCACCATCAGAACAGCGTGGAATATGTCTTTCGACCACCCAGCGTTGGATCAATAAACGCGATCGATATTTGGAATGGCGATCAGGAATTGGAATAATCTTTTTGGAGAACATCTGATCTGAGGTAAGGAATCTATTTTACCAGTCTTGGGATAATCAGAGCTGTTTTCACCTATATATCAACGTGTCCCGTGTGTGTGTGTGGCTGTGAGTGTGTGTGCTGATCAGGAAATAAGATAATCGATTTTTCAGCCTGCTTCTATAGCGTGCAATAGTACACATATACTATCGATAATCTAGTGTTTATTTGAAAACGATTCATAAATAGGCCGAAAAATTACAACGTGTTTTGTGTATTACAGTAAAGCGCGATTCCTGCAGAATCTTAATTTTTTTCTGAAAGTTTCAAAAAACGAGTTTTTCAAAATGGTATAAAACGGAAATGAACCGATTAAAAAACAATCCGTTTTGACAATGTTGACTGCAAACAAGTCATTGATAAGAGACGGGCGTATTAGACACATAGCCATAATTTAAGATATAGTTTATGCGTTCGCAAATATGATCGCCCTCCATTGACTACAGCGTTGGCACTCAATCGCCTATTTCTGGCACCCCCTGCTGGCACGGAAAGTGTTAATCGCAAATTAATCGCATTTAAAAAATATTTGTATCTACCTTAAACGGATCTTTTTCAAGTTCCAAGTTTTTATCAACATGAGTCAACAAATGCTTGCTTTATGCAGCCATTTAACACAAAAGGATGACCCTCATGCATAGCAAATTTGCATCAAATTCAAAACAGAGTGATGCACAAAATAACTTAAAAGAAAATAATAATTTAAAACAATGAATAAAGTGTGCATGAAATAATAGGGGAAAGAAAACGTTAGGAACTTGTTACATTCACCCACACAAGGGCTGAGTACTGTAATCACACCCCCTCTCTCTCACACACACTCTACCAGCTCTCTTTCTCTCTTGCCCCTTCCTCATCTCTCTCACCCCCCCCCTCAATCTCTCACTCACTCACTCACTCACTCACACACTCACACACACACACACACACACACACACACACACACACACACACACACACACACACTTCAGAAACAAACATAGTATCAATGAGAGCATCAATAATACACCTGAGTGAAGTCTAGAAAAAAAAAAAAAAAAAAAAAGTAAAAAAAAAAAAATTAAAGTTAATCGTAAGTTAAAAAAAATAGTGGCGTTAATAGAATCGGGTTAACTTTAACAGCCTTAGTATATATACATAACAGGACCAGGAGGACTGTATTGTATACATGTCTCAGTGTATAGATAACAGGACCAGGACTGTCTGCATGTCTCAGTGTATACTGTAGATCAGTGTTTCTCAACTGGTGGGTCGCGACCCAAAAGTGGGTCGCGGGGCCATTTTGAGTGGGCCGCGGATGTGTAATTTTTTTTATACAAAGGTTAATTTTTTAATTTTTTTTATTATTTTTTTTTTTTGCACTACTGTACCTATCTTTGTGAAAGTGGCTTCTCAGCTCTGGTCCAGCTGAAGACAGAGCAGAGGAACAGATTGGACATTGAGCATGACCTCAGAGTTGCTTTGTCTACCATCACCCCAGACTTTGAGACTCTTGTCAGGAGCAAACAACATCCCCAGTTATCCCATTAGTTCCCTGGGATGTTAAGCTAAGAAGTCTGCTAAGAAGAATATATTATTTATTATTATTATTATTTTTTTTTTATTTCATTGTGTTTTTAGCCCTTAGTTGCACTTTTGTTGCAACCCCAGTTATCCCATTAGTTCCCCCAAACTTAGGTCTGTTATGTTAAGCTAAGAAATCTGCTAAGAACCATATATTATTTATTATAATTTTATTTCATTGGGTTTTTAGCCCTAGTTGCACTTTTGTTGCACTTTGAGTTTATTTCATGTTTTTAACAATGCATGAAAGATTGTGTATTACTGCAAAAAAAATAAAAAATCATAGTGGTTAAGAAATTTGGGTCGCGACTTAATGACTAAGGAAAATGTTGGGTCCCGAGGCTAGACCAGTTGAGAACCACTGCTGTAGACAGGGGTGTAAAGTACTTGAGTAATTGTACTTCGTTACAATACTTAAGTACTGTTTTGGGGGATTTGTACTTTACTCGAGTATTATTAGGTTTGTATACTTTGTACTTTTACTCCATTACATTTCAGAGAAAAAATACATACTTTTTACTCCTTACATTTAAAATGCAGACCTACAAAGTACAAAGTACAAATTTCACACATCCAACCATTTAAATTAGTATATTTTAATTGTTTATCTGGCCGAACTAACGTTAACGTTATTAATCCTGCGACCGCAGGTAAACAGCCAATCAAATCCCCATCAATGGAAAGTGAACCCACCCATACCCATGCTGATTGGTCCTTGTGCAACACTAGAAAGCGGGGATCTTTGATTAAACACCTGCTATCAGAAGAATAGACAGTCAGATCCGAATTATGCTGTGGTTAATATTGTGATATTATTCAGGGTACTCCAGTATTCTGTCTTTAATATTGTGATATTATTCAGGGTACTCCAGCAGGGGCGGAGCTAGGGGGTGGCTACTGGGGCTCAAGCCCCGAATGTTTTCTGAAAAGCCCCGAATCTACTTAAAAAAATAATAAAAAAAAAATGATTTTTTTTTAATTTTTTTTTTGACAATTCATCATTGTTACATGAAAATATGTTTGCACCAGATTTAGCAGAAGCTAATTTCCATCTGTGGTCTATCCAGCTGCTAACTGTATTTGAGTGAGTTAAGTCTTGGTGTCATGGTAGACTCAGACCTAAGCTTTAAATCACAATCAACAAGTTGACAAAAACTTAATTCTTCCACCTTAGAAACATAGCTAAAGTACGGCCATTTATAAATCAAAAGGACGCTGAAAACCAGATCCATGCCTTTATCTCAAGCCAACTCGACTACTGTAATGCACTCCTTACCGGCCTCCCGAAAAAATACGATGATAACTATTTTATTGCAATGCACTATTGCATTATTTTATTCTATTTTACTAACTATTTTATTGCACTGCACTATTTTACTTTGTATCAGTGAATCATAGACGCCTGGCCATAAGAGCATTCGGAGCATCTCTGCTCTCCCACTATTGAACTTGGGGGAGCAAAGGTATGCTCTTGCTCCACCACTTTTTGATCATATGAAAAATATGATATATCCCCCCCCAATATATAAATCTAACCATACCACTGAGTTTTATAGTGAAAAGAGCAGCTTTATTGGTCAAGATTGAAGGCTCTATATTGCAGGAAATTGCACATACAGGTTAATTAAATTAAAAAAAAATCTGCCGTGGAGGGGGTTGTGCCCCCTCCAAACCACCCCTTGCCTGCAAAAAAAAATTATAAATAAATTGAAAAAAAATTGAAAAAAAAATTGAAAAAAAAGGGGGGGGGGGCACCTATCTGGGCTAAGCCCCGGATCTCCTATAATCCTAAATCCGCCCCTGTACTCCATACTCCAGTATTCTGTCTTTAATATTGTGATATTATTCAGGGTACTCCAGTATTCTGCCTTTAATATTGTGATATTATTCAGGATAATCCAGTATGCTGTGGTTAATATTGTGATATTATTCAGGATACACCATTCTGTTTTTAATATTGTGATATTATTCATGCTGTGATGTGAATGCCGTCCATGTTAGTTTACCTTCAATGGAGAAGTGCATTAAATAAATTTAATGCAAAAAAAGTGTCCTCTGTTCTTTCATTTCAGCATTGTCTATCGCAGAACACATTCCATTGTGGGCAGAGTGTATGCTTGGTTTAATTCCAGCCTTGCCTAAACACCAGCTGATGATTTCACTAATTGGCTCACCTCTTCAACTAACTCACCTGGTGCAATGTATAGTTAAAATGAAAGCTTGGCCCACGATGGAATGAGTTTGAGACCCCTGGTCTATCCCTTTAAAAAAAATTACTTTTACTTTTTAGTACTTAAGTACATTTAAAAGTAGGACTTTTTTACTTTTACTCAAGTGTGTTTTTAGCCAGATACTTTGACTTTTACTTGAGTCAGATTTTGAGACGGTACCCATACTTTCACTTAAGTATAATTTCTGGGTACTTTTTACACCCCTGGCTGTAGATAACAGGACCAGGACTGTCTGCATGTCTCAGTGTTTACTTTTCAGGCCAGGACCCAGAAAATAAGGCGTCAGAGAGCCTTTTTTTTTTTGCCATGCGACTGATTTTTTAAGCCAAATATCACTTCAATCCTATTAAGTTAGTTCAAGTTAGTTATTCATTTATATGTGCTATTTATGAGAGGGCTAACTTGTTGCAAAATAATAATGATAATAATAATAGCCTCATTAAAATACTATTGTTGCTTCGGTTGTTTTCAGCGTTTTATGTGCATAATCTGTTATTTAGTTTGAAATGTTCGTTGAAATAAGTAGATTTTTCGTTTTTGTTTATTTATTAAGTTAATATAAAACCATATAGTCACATTTTAGAATACAATAGAATAGAATTTTTGAATACAACTAGAAACACTGTCCTGGCCTGCTTCTAAATTCAGTGGCCTGACAAAAAGAAGATTTTTTTTTTTTTTTTTTTTTTTTTTTGGAAATCATCTCGCGGCCCACCTTTGGGTCGCGACCCCGACTTTGGGAACCACTGCTGTAGATAACAGGACCAGGACTGTCTACATGTCTCAGTGTGTACTGTAGATAACAGGACCAGGACTGTCTACATGTCTCAGTGTGTTATACTGTAGATAACAGGACCAGGACTGTCTACATGTCTCAGTGTGTTATACTGTAGATAACAGGACCAGGACTGTCTACATGTCTCAGTGTTTACTGTAGATAACAGGACCAGGACTGTCTACATGTCTCAGTGTTTACTGTAGATAACAGGACCAGGACTGTCTACATGTCTCAGTGTGTACTGTAGATAACAGGACCAGGACTGTCTACATGTCTCAGTGTGTACTGTAGATAACAGGACCAGGACTGTCTACATGTCTCAGTGTGTACTGTAGATAACAGGACCAGGACTGTCTACATGTCTCAGTGTGTACTGTAGATAACAGGACCAGGACTGTCTACATGTCTCAGTGTGTACTGTAGATAACAGGACCAGGACTGTCTACATGTCTCAGTGTGTACTGTAGATAACAGGACCAGGACTGTCTGCATGTCTCAGTGTGTACTGTAGATAACAGGACCAGGACTGTCTACATGTCTCAGTGTGTTTACTGTAGATAACAGGACCAGGACTGTCTGCATGTCTCAGTGTGTACTGTAGATAACAGGACCAGGACTGTCTACATGTCTCAGTGTGTACTGTAGATAACAGGACCAGGACTGTCTACATGTCTCAGTGTTTACTGTAGATAACAGGACCAGGACTGTCTACATGTCTCAGTGTTTACTGTAGATAACAGGACCAGGACTGTATACATGTCTCAGTGTTTACTGTAGATAACAGGACCAGGACTGTATACATGTCTCAGTGTTTACTGTAGATAACAGGACCAGGACTGTATACATGTCTCAGTGTTTACTGTAGATAACAGGACCAGGACTGTCTGCATGTCTCAGTGTGTACTGTAGATAACAGGACCAGGACTGTCTACATGTCTCAGTGTGTACTGTAGATAACAGGACCAGATGATAATTTTTTCTTTTTTAATTCAGGGCTGAAATTGAATAAAATATTGTATTTATCAAAAGTTTGGGAACCCCTGCTGTAGATAACAGGACTGTCTACATGTCTCAGTGTATACACAGTACTGGGTCTCATTCTGGTTTCTCAGCAGGGCGGTTAGAAAGAGCGTTCTGAAACACGAAGGTCACAGGTTTGATCCCTGCCAACAGATAATGTGTCCTTCTCCCTGTGGAAGTGTACCTTGAGAGAGACACTAAAAGCCTACCTGGGCTCTAAGAGTGCTGCAAATGACTGGCCCTGAGCTCCGACCCCCCTGGTGACACGCCAACACAACGTGTGTCTCAGGGGAGAGAAAGGAATTCCATATTTCACTGGATGTGATACAACAGTGTGCTGCTCAGAATTACAAAAGCTTATAAAAAGCCTATTTGTGTTGTGAATGGGACATTCGGGTTTACGTGCACCAACTACAAAACCGAACACTTCACAATCACATCCTTGGACCAGGAGTTAGGTGTCCTCGTCCACGGTCATTTCAGGTGTGCTGACCAGTCAATATTGAGATACAACCCTCTACAACCGTGCTCTGCTCTTGTTGCGTTGCGTTGTGTTGCATTACTTTGCGTTGTGTACGTGTTAAGTAATAATAATATAATAATAATAATGCAGGACCTGCTCAGAGGTCTTTAATTGGCATTGGCAATTATCCTCAACACACACACACACACACACCGGAACACACACGCATGCATTGTCTGTAGGATCGCTGATGCGATTCGTCTCTGCGATTAACCCATCCCGTCGTCCTTCCCCCCCCAAGGGCAGCCGGGAGCAGACAGGCGTCAACGTGAGCCGCACCAGGGGACCAATCCAAGTGCTCCTGTCCGTCTTCGTCAAGGACGCCACAGCGTTAGCGATCTGTTGTTGTGCATGTTTTTCCATTGGGTTTATCTTATCGGGGGGAAACCCTTGCGAGCACGGGGAGAACATGCAAACTCCACACAGAAAGGCCTGGGAGATACCCCACCTGGGTACCTGGCATCATGGAAACCTGGTCCCCAAGCGGGAATCGAACCCTGGACCTTCTTGCTGTGAGGCGACAGTGTTAACCACTACACCACCGTGCCGCTGTAAGTGTAGGCACTACAGCTAAATTCAGTTGTCACTCTTCTTAATCCTCTCAAGTTCACACACACTTCACTTATGAAGGAGACTGACAACAGTGTTCTGGAGACGATTATAAGCCTGTGTTACGATAAGACATATAGTAGACAGACAGACTAGATATAGTAGACAGACAAACAGACATAAAGATATATAGGTAGTAGACAGACAGATATAGTAGTTAGACAGAGAGGCAGACAGATATAGTAGACAGATAGTAGACAGACAGATATATTAGACAGACAAACAGACAGAGAGAGATAGTAGACATTAGGGCGGCACGATTCTTGCTAAAATATGAACGAATTGAGATCACGATTCTCTCACACGATTCTCTCACACGATTCTTATTTTTCATCATCATTTAAAAAAGTAAAGTAAAAAAAAATAAAATTATAAAAAAAGGTAAATGTCAGCATTTATATAGCACTTTTATCCAAAGCACTTTACAATTTGTTCCTCACATTTTACCCGTTCACTCACACATTCACACACCGATGGTGGACGCAACCATGCAAGGTGCCAACCTGCTCATCGGGAGCAGTTAGGGGTTAAGTGTCTTGCTCAAGGACACATCGACACGCTGCCCGGGAGGAGCGGGAATCGAATTGGGAACCTCCGGATTACCAGACGACTGCTCTACAGTACCTCCTGAGCCACTGTCGCCCCTCGTCATAATTTTAAAATTAGATCGCATAGGTCTATGAATCGAGACCGCGATTTGTTTTCGTGCAGCCCAATAGACATACAGACAAAGACAGACAGACAGATATAGTAGACAGACAGACATATATAGTAGACAGACAGACAGACAGACAGCTATAGTAGACAGACAGACAGACAGATATAGTAGACAGACCGGTATAGTAGTCAGATGGACAGACAGATATAGTAGACACTAGACAGGCAGACAGGCAGACAGACAGACAGACAGACAGACAGACAGACAGACAGGCAGGCAGACAGACAGACAGACAGACAGACAGACAGACAGACGGACGGACGGACACAGACAGACAGACAGACAGACAGACAGACAGACAGACAGACAGACAGACAGACAGACAGACAGACAGACAGGCAGACAGACAGACAGACAGACAGACAGACAGACAGACAGACAGACAGACAGACAGACAGACAGCCAGACAGACAGACAGACAGACAGACAGACAGACAGACAGACAGACAGACAGACAGACAGACAGACAGACAGACAGATATAGTAGACACTAGAGTAGACAGTACCTTTAAAGTCCTGTCCCGTGGTGCTAATGTGCATCCTCTTCTGACACTCTGCACAGCTCATCAGGAAACGGGTCACTGCCTCTCTGGGAAGGAACGCATAGGTCTCCGCTATCTGAGAGACAGACAGACAGACAGACAGACAGACAGACAGACAGACAGACAGACAGACAGACAGACAGACAGACAGACAGACAGACAGACAGACAGACAGACAAGAGAAAGAGACAGACATACAGTACATATGGAGAGAGAGAAAGATAGACAGACACAGAGCATAATATTGTCAGTGTCACTTTCAATGTTTCTTATATATCTTAGAGGTCGAAATTGGCTTATGATATGACTAATATATCGGTATCTGCGTTTATGTTACAGATATTAGCCTTCCTTAAAGGGTTCTAGGGGGCACATTCTTTAACCTAGCGCAAACTAGAGATCTTGAGGAATCAAAAGGCATCATGGCAAAGGGCGTAGAGTTGGCTCTAAAGTTAAAGGGAAAGGCCATACAGTAGGCGTAGCCATTTCCAACATGGTCCCTTGACTTCTCACCTCAAGATATCAGAATGAAAATGGGCTCAAATAAAACCACACCAGACTCCTCTTTACAGCCAGGCTCATTGATGCTAGTCCCATGCAGAATTAGGCCCAAACCAGGTGGGTTTTATAGCATGCAGTACAAATAGGTTACTTTAGTAATATACACGTACATATACATATATACACACACACACACCTATATATATTGTGGCAGATAGCATCCCCCGTCCCATGGCTACGTGGAGGAAGGGAGATACTACTGCCACGGGCAGAGGAGAGAATGGAGGAGTTGATTGGGACTGATTGAATACACCTGTGCACCACGTGATCACCCACACAGGAGGAAGGAGCAGAGTTCGTAGGGAGAGTGTGAGATACTGAGTTTGTGAGGTGAGAGGTAGTTTTAAGGAGAGGTAGAGCGAGAAGGTGTCGTGTTACTGGACCCTGGACTGGCTGAGATACCCCCCTGTGAAACTGACCCCGGACCAGACGACAAACCCTGAGTATTGAACATTCCCTTTTTGTATGAGAGCCTGGAACGTGTTTTGACCCTGGACTGTTATACGACTACTCTATTGCCCATCGGACTTGTACTGCGGATCAATAAATATCATTTGTTTATTGAAATTGTGCTTGTGTGGACATTGGAATTGTTTGTTTTGGTCCGTGTCGAGCCTGAACACCACAAGGCTCGTCACAATATATATATATATATATATATATATATATATATATATATATATATATATATATATATATATATATATATATATATGATGTTTGAGGGATCCTTGTTATAAATGTGTGCGAATATTGGACAATACTTTATATCGGTAATGGCATCAGCCTCAAAAAATCCAGTATCAGTCGGGCTGTCGTTTTTATTGTGTCACTGTGTGTCGTTTATGTCCTTGTTGTGGCCAAACACACATTGAAATGTCCGTCTCTTGTGAATAATAAAGTTGAATTGTATTGTAAATGTAAAGTAGATGATGCCGGGACTGGTTTAAGTGTGTGTGAGCGTGTGTGTGCATGTGTGTAAGTGTGTACATCATGCTTATATACTAGGCCTTGTCTGGCAAGGATGTGAATAGTGATTGAATGTGTGGGAAGAAGAGAGGATTAGAGGCGAGGAGAGGAAAGGAGGATAGGGGAGGAGAGAGGGAGAGGAGGGGAGGAGAGGCAGATAGAGAGCAGAGCGAGAGGAGAGGCAGATAGAGAGAGTGAGGAGAGAGGGAGAGAGAGGAGATGAGAGGGAGGGAGAGAGAGAGAGAGGGGAAAGGAGAAGAGAGGCAGAGAGATAGAGAGAGAGGCATATAGAGAGAGAGGGGGAGGGAGGAGGAGAGGAAGAGGAGAGAGAGAGAGGAGGGGGAGAGTGAGAGGAGAGGAGAGCGAGGAAGAGGGAGAGAGAGAGAGAAAGAGGAGGGGGAGAGTGAGAGGAGAGAGAGGAAGAGGGAGAGAGAGGGGGGGGGGGTTAGAGGGAGAGGAGAGGATGAGGAGAGGAGAGAGAGAGAAAGAGGAGGGGGAGAGTGAGAGGAGAGGAGAGAGGAAGAGGGAGAAAGAGGGGGGGAGAGGAGGAGAGGATGAGGAGAGGATGAGGAGAGGGAGATATAGCGAGAGGAGAGGGAGAGGAGAGGAGAGGAGAGGAAGAGGGAGAGGAGAGGAGAGAGATCACAGTCTTGTGGGGAACAAGAGAGAAAAATGTCACACAGCCTTTGGTGACACTTACAATAACGCCCATTTCACTTGGCCTGGAGCAGCAAAGCTGGCGGATAATGACATGGATTATATGCATATAACAGGATTGCAGTAATTGGATTACATAAAAAATAGTACTTATTTACGGTTAATTAAAATGAACTGGCGTTCACATGGAATTATGGATGATTTTAA